>NC_135232.1:614771454-614918954 GCF_051348905.1 Ranitomeya variabilis
GAGGCCCGGTACCGGGTACCCCTCGGCCCTGCGGCAGTGGGGGCGCTACAACTTGGCGTCACGAACAGGATCTACTTAAAGGGAACCTGTCACCACGTTTTTGGAAGATGGGATAAAAATAGCGTTAAATAGGGGCAGAGGTGGGCGTTACATTAGTGTGTGTGTTATGCGTTTATTACCCACCTAAGTTGCCGAAATAACTTTGCAAAGTCTCCGTTTTCGCCTGTCAATCAGGCTGGTCAGGTCACATGGGCGTGGTGTCTTCACCCAGATTTGGCGTAGTTTTCCGTTGGTGGCGTAGTGGTGTGCGCATGCCCAAAGTCCGGAATCCTCTTCCAGGGGATTTAAAATAGCGCGGTGTTCGTTATTGCATTGGTGATCGGTGGGCGCGGCCATCTTCCTTTGGCCGCGCGTGCGCAGAAGCGGCGCTCTGCTGGCCGCGGCTTCAGGGAAATGGCCGCGGGATGCCGCGCGTGCGCAGATGGATATCGCGGCGGCCATTTTCCTGAAGCCGCGGCCAGCAGAGCGCCGCTTCTGCGCACGCGCGGCCAAAGGAAGATGGCCGCGCCCACCGATCACCAATGCAATAACGAACACCGCGCTATTTTAAATCCCCTGGAAGAGGATTCCGGACTTTGGGCATGCGCACACCACTACGCCACCAACGGAAAACTACGCCAAATCTGGGTGAAGACACCACGCCCATGTGACCTGACCAGCCTGATTGACAGGCGAAAACGGAGACTTTGCAAAGTTATTTCGGCAACTTAGGTGGGTAATAAACGCATAACACACACACTAATGTAACGCCCACCTCTGCCCCTATTTAACGCTATTTTTATCCCATCTTCCAAAAACGTGGTGACAGGTTCCCTTTAAGCCTGAAGAATCAGGTCATGTGTGCCTTGGAACTGTGATTTATTGCGCTTGGACTGTACTTTATTGCAAAGGCTGTGTGTTGCCATTTACCGCCAAAAGTTCCCGCCAAAAGTCGTCGCCATTGCAGCGTTACAGGGAGCGCAGAGGAAGAAGAAGGGCGTGCCATGGGAGGAGACTACCAAAGCGGCGCCAGAAGTAGCGACCGCCCCCTCCAACTCCTGCTGCGAGAGGACGACCTACCCAGCAGCAGAGGAGAACCGCCCCCTGACTTGCAACGGCGGGAACGAGGTGAAGGAGGAGCTCGACCTCGGAGAAATGGCGGAGCCAGGTGCATGCGTTGCCGCCGAATGCCCAATGGCGACGATGAGCAGCAAGTGCCCGAGCCACAGCGAGGTGATCCTGGCCTGCCCCTGCCCATCAGAGACGGACTCGCGTCCACCGCCGGTGCAGGACCTGAACTCCTTGGAGCCGCCGGTGGAGGAGCCGAGCTTACCTATCCCAGCCACGGAGCCATGGAGGGCGGAGCCACATCCAGCAACGACTCCGGAAGAGCCGCGGTCCGGGCTGCAGCCGATTCCAGTGTCCTTGTCAACGGACCGGAGCGACATCGGTGGAATCACATCAGGCGCAGGTATGGACGGCACCCCTACTCCCCTGGCCGATTCTGCTCTCCCGACCGATCCGGCTCCACTGACCGATCCCGCTCCTGTGATCGCTCCTCACCCCAGTAATGATTGTTCCTTCTTGGTGGAGCGGGTGATCCTCACCTCTAATGCGATGGGAAAGCTAGTGCCTCCGCTACCAACCAAGATGGGAGAACCCATAGATGTGGGCCTAGACGGGGTAATCCTACGGTGGGACACCCCCTGGACCGGGCCGGATGGAACTCGGGAGGATGGCCTCACCCTTGCCGTGCTCATTTGGGAGCAATATAAGCAATGTCTAATCCACCACTGGAAGGATCGGGACGAGGCCGAACAACATGATTCACAACGTAGAAAGTCTGCGCACGGCAGGAAAAACGTGGTAAAGCGGGGAACTGTGCTGGCCTACCACCCGAAGAGGGGATGGGGCTCCATACAGGAACCGGGGCTACCCACTGATGTTTTTGTTACTAGTTACAACGTGAAAACCCCCTGCTGCAGTCGAGACGGTGACCCATTGCAAAAGGGGGATCAGGTGACCTACACCCGTCATCGGAATGCACAAGGATGGTGCGCCCGGAACGTTCGACGGTGTGAACCTGAGAGAGCGCCCCCTGTTGCCCCGATCACGACTGATCCCGATTTGCCAGATCTTGTTCCTATCACCACCATACGCCTTGTAGCGGCTACTGAACTTGCAAGCAGGATTAGCCTTCAAATCCAGACACCGGCTGATCTGATGGCGCCTGAGAGACCAACTACCAGCTTGGGTGCTGCCCCAGCCAGGGGTGGGGAACCACCTTCTGTACCGAAAGATGAGTAAGAAGCTGCAGTACATGTAAATAGTTCCTTAACTGTTCGTTTGTTTCCTGTTTTGCTGCTAGACCCGTCCAGGGTTAACTCTTAAAGGGATTCCTTTGTTGACCCGGGATCCCTATTGTTTTGTTTATTTTTCTGAGTTTTTGCACAAGTTTCCAGAACTGCCGCAATCATGAACAGTGCATGATACAAACTTTTTGTAAATAGTTTGCACCTTATTAAAGGTGCTCCCTACTGGTTTTACTTCAAAAAGGACTCTTTGTGAAGATACCACACTGGAACCTTTGTTGAGTACGGACTGGTAGCTTGAGAAGACATGCTACCTCATAGAGACTTGGTCCCCTCTTAAAGGGGACGTTCATGTGTTGCACCTAGAGAATAATATTGCTTTAAGACTGAGAGGTAGCAATAATGTTTCGATAAAGAGAACGTGATGATAATGTTTATGTGAGAAAGTTATATGTATCCAACTAGTTAATTGTGAAGAAATGCTGATGATGTTCCTGAAAGAAAGTGAAAGCTAGAAGAAAGTTTAATGTTCTATAGGAAATGCTTGATAATGTTGATAGATAACGAGGATAGAAGGTGAACCCTGAGTCCTCCTAGGAGCCAAGTAGAGATGGCTCAGTGCTCTTAAACTGAAAGTATTGTTATGTTCTATACTGTGTATAGTAGTTGAAAAGACAGAAGGCTCGGGCTGAAAGGAGCGGTCCTGTAAGAAAGGAGAGGCAGTAGGTCTGGTGCCTTTAGGACAGGCGGTCCTGCAGATTTAAAGAAGGAGAATGTAAAAGTTAAATTGCCTTATAATGTGATTATAAGAAGGTCTTTAGCGGATTCAGAGTGTGCGTCCTTAAAGGCAATGTTAAATTATTGTTCAGCAAGTTTGTACTAGTAGAATACCCGGTTGGGTAAGAGAAGTTATTTATAGCATGTTGCTATGATATTTAACCATGTTTGTAACGTTCAAGTGTCCTCACCTCCCATAAAGGGAAGCTCTGTTTAAATATGCTTATTGTTATTGCACTCAACTAAATTGTATGTCTTTTTGCTAACTTGTATTGTTGTTTTCTTCTCAGTCCCGGAGTACTGTGTTTAACCAGGGGGGAGTGCAGCGCCCCAGAGTCCTGGTCGTTGCAGTACTGTGGCTCCGCCACTATGGGGAGCTATGGTACGTTCGGTGGCACTGAAGGAGTTCATCTGATCAGGTATCACAGACACCAATACATTTCACAGTCGGGCCTCCGGGGGGAGCTAAGGGTTCTATTCACTAGGCCACTCCCCACCATAGTGGGTAAACTGGGGGTCAGGCAGGAAGTTAGATCAGAAAGCGGACTGGGTTGGAACCAGGCAACACCTTGTGGCAGAGGGTGTTGCAGGGGAAGATACAGTAGGGTCTCTGTCAGGGGTGGGATCCTGACAGAGGCTTGGCAACTTGAACGAACATAACGGGACCGTGCCTGCTCAGGATAGCGGCGGTGCCCAAGGAAGGATTAGAAGCAAGATAGATTGTGCTGAGTGAGAAATGAGATCAAGCAAAAGGAGAAATACCAGTAGGAGTCGTGCTGTAAGACCGAGGCAACATCCTACTGAGGCGCACTACCGGTGGCCGGAACGCCGAGGGAGTATTTCAACATCCAGCTTCAAGCGATACTCCAAACAGCGGCAGGACAGTCAGTCTAAGGCGGGCTGTCTAACTTAAATCACCTATGCAGTCTTGGGGGGCAACTTGTGGAGAGGGGCGACTCTAGGGTCCCGGAAGAGCTCCGAGCCTACCCGTCAAACGGGTGCCGTCCTAACCAGAACATCAGGGAGGGACGGAGGATTAGCAGAACATCATCTAATCGAGTTGTGAGGGAACTTAAGAAACAGACACAACAGTTGTGGGGACTTTCTGTAAGCACAGCAGGGAAGGACCGCAACACATAGCGCTAGAAGGAAGGCACAGATTTCCACCTGCTAAGAGAACTCTGGAGGTGCCATTGGACCGGCCGGACTTGCGCAGCCTGATTATCCGGATTCCGGACTGAGGACTCAGAGATCTTCAGTAAAGAGGTAAAGAGACTGCAAACCTGGTGTCCTCGTTATTTACTGCACCGCACCACTACAGCCTCACTAACATCATCCATCCACATCTCTACACTGTGCGCCCACGGCAGGGTCACGGACCGGGGCCTAGCCACCGTGACAACCCCAGAACAGAGACTCAGAGGCCCGGTACCGGGTACCCCTCGGCCCTGCGGCAGTGGGGGCGCTACATATATAACACAGCCCACGCAGCATATAACACTGCCCACGCAGTATATAGCACAGCCACACAGTATGTAACACAGCCCACGCAGTATATAACACAGCCCACGCAGTATATAGCACAGCCACACAGTAAGTAACAGCCCACCTAGTATATAGCACAGCCACACAGTATATAACACAGCCCACGCAGTATATAGCACAGCCACACAGTATGTAACACAGCCCACCTAGTATATAGCACAGCCACACAGTATATAACACAGCCCACGTAGTATATAACACTGCCCACGTAGTATATAACACTGATAAATAAATGGATACCTTGAGAAAGAGGGACGGCTCCCTCGAAACGCGTCGGGATTGACCCTTACACACGTCAATATTGGCCCCTACACACGTCAGTTATTCACAGACAGGTGACGTCACCGATCAGCCATGCCCCCCACTCACCACGCTACTCCTACAGCGGCGCCATCGGCCAAGGTCAACCGCTGTGCAACAGCAGCATTTGCACGGGGTATTGCAGCTCTTGGGAGGACGCTCCCGTATCTGACACTAGCGGACAGTGGGCAGGAAACTACCACGCAAGTCTGTCCACCCTTCACAGGACTACACGCACACCTGTAAGTGCCTCTCAGTGCCGCAATCTTTCTTGTATTGTTTATTTATCGGTATTAAGGCAGTTTCACACACCACGTCTGCTGGATTGCCTGCTCCTTTGGCTTTAGGCACATTGTGTTTAGCGCCATTGTGATTTGCTGGTCCATTATTACTATATAACACTGGCCACATAGTATATAACACAGCCCACATAGTATATAACACAGCCACGTAGTATATAACACAACCCACGTAGTATATAACACTGCCCACGTAGTATATAACACTGCCCACGTAGTATACTGTATAGCACAGCTCACATAGTATATAACACTGCCCATGTAGTATGTAACACAGCCCACGTAGTATACAGTATAGCACAGCCACGTAGTATATAACACAGCCCACGTAGTATATAACACAGCCACGTAGTATATAACACTACCCATGTAGTATATAACACAGCCCACGTACTATATAGCACAGCCACGTAGTATATAACACAGCCACGTAGTATATAACACAGCCCACGCAGTATATAACACTGCCCATGTAGTATATAACACTGCCTATGCAGTATATAACACTGGCCACGTAGTATATAACACTGGCCACGTAGTAGATAACGCAGCCACGTAGTATATAACACTTCCCACGTAGTATATAACACAGCCCACATAATATATAGCAGCCACAAAGTATATAACACTGCAGTACTTTGCTCTGCCCTCAACAGGGCAGACAAAGTACGCCTGCGCCGGAGCCGCAGCGTGAAGACCAGAAGAGGACGTCATGGAATGAAGATAGGAGGCGCCGGAGCGGACCTGAGACACCCATTTGACCGGACCGCCCCTGGGTGAGTATAATATAACCTCTTTTTCTCCTCTTTCAGGATACATCGGGGGCTTATCCACAGCATCACAGAATGCTGTAGATAAGCCCCTGATGCCGGTGAGCTTACCTCACCATCGATTTTGGGGGTGACAGGTTCCCTTTAACCAAGATAGATTTTTTTAGATGTACCCTTTCTTGATTTAGACAGTTTTTCCCAAGCACTTATAGTGGCCTGAAATATTGGATGAGTCACTGAATTAAGTTGATGGCCAGTTAGTGTTTTAATAATTAAATCTCTGGGGTGATTGTTTTTGTTTAGAAGGGTTTCCATATCTACCCATGCTGGGGGTTTTGATATTGTTAGCCATAATCTACTTTGTTTTATCAAAGATGTATAATAATGGACAGCTATATTGGGAATCTCCAAGCCCCCATAAGCCCTTTTTTTTATAAATGATACTTGAAGATGTCCTGGCCTTTTTATTATTCCAAATAAATTTGTTAATGATGGTTTGGAGAGATGTAAGGTATGATACCAAAATAGGAAGAGGAATGGAACTCAGAGTGTATAAAATCTTAGGTAACGTAAAGATTTTTATTGTAAGGACTTTGCCCCAAAGGTGGTAGTGTCGTTATTTATAGTTTTAATTAAGGAATTAATATTATTTGTTACTATGTTGTTTAGATTTTTAGTGATCTTAATCCCTAAATAGGTAATTTCTTTATTAGTCCAGGTAATGGGGGAGAAAGCCTTGATTTGCTTAATTTGCTCTTCCTCTACATTTAGAGGTAGGATTTTTTATTTTATTGCGTTCATTTTGAAATGGGAGACATTTGAGAAAGAATCCAATATCCTGTGAAGTTCTGCCATGGATTTGAAAGGATCTGTTAGGGTGAGAATGATGTAATCAGCAAACATACTTAATTTATATTGGCGAGAGGGGGTTTCCAGTCCCTCGATTTTATTATTTTGTCTGAGCATTTGTGCAAGGGGCTCCATGGCTAAGATAAAAAGGAGTGAGGATAAAGGTACCTTCACATTAAGCGACGCTGCAGCGATAGCGACAACGATGCCGATCGCTGCAGCGTCGCTGTTTGATCGCTGGAGAGCTGTCACACAGACCGCTCTCCAGCGACCAACGATGCCGAGGTCCCCGGGTAACCAGGGTAAACATCGGGTTACTAAGCTCAGGGCCGCGCTTAGTAACCCAATGTTTACCCTGGATACCAGCGTAAAATGTAAAAAAAACAAACAGTACATACTCACATTCGCGTCCCCCGGAGTCCACTTCCTGCACTGACTGAGCGCCGGCCCTATCAGCAGAGCGGTGATGTCACCGCTGTGCTGTACTTTCACTTTCACTTTACGGCGCTCAGTCAGTGTGGGAAGCTGGGGGACGCGAACGTGAGTATGTACTGTTTGTTTTTTTTACATTTTACACTGGTAACCAGGGTAAACATCGGGTTACTAAGCGCGGCCCTGCGCTTAGTTACCCGATGTTTACCCTGGTTACCAGTGTAAAACATCGCTGGTATCGTTGCTTTTGGTGTCAAACACGACGATACACGCCGGTCTGACGACCAAATAAAGTTCTGAACTTTGTTCAACGACCAGCGATATCACAGCAGGATCCTGATCGCTGCTGCGTGTCAAACTAAACGATATCGCTATCCAGGACGCTGCAACGTCACGGATCGCTAGCGATATCGTTTAGTGTGAAGGTACCTTTAGGGACATCCCTGCCTTGTACCATTAGTTATAGCGAAGGAGGGAGATACATGATTGTTAGCAACGATTTTTGCTCTAGGGTTGGAGTAGAGGGCCATAATTGTAGTAATAAAGGAATTATCAAAACCGAATTTGATCAGGGTCTGTCGTAGGAAGCCCCACTCCAGACAGTCAAATGCTTTTTCTGCGTCTAGAGAGACGATCAGTGTGCTTTGTTTTGTTTGATTAGCTATTTTGATGGCGTTGATGATTCTCCTGGTACCGTCTGAAGCGCGGTGACCCACGACAAACCCGATCTGGTCATTATTTATTAAGGTGGGAAGTATCAGACTAAGCCTATTAGCTAGAATTTTGGCGTATATTTTGATGTCGCAATTGATTAGGGAAATAGGTCTGAAATTAGCAATGTCTTCAGGGTTATCTTTGAGATTGGCAATTAAAACAATAGAAGCTTCGAGCATTTCAGTAGGGTAGGTACCCGAGGATGAGGCCATGTTAAATGTTTGCAAGAGATGGGGGGAGAGAGTTTTGTAGAAAGTTCTGTAATAATTGTTGCCAAAGCCATCGGGACCTGGGGATTTTGATGGCTTTAAGGTACCGTCACACTCAGCAACGCTGCGGCGATATAGACAACGAGCCGACCTAAACTAGATCGCTGGAGCGTCGCTGTTTAGGTCGCTGTAGAGACGTCAAACACAGCAACTCCAGAACGATGCAGGAGCGATCCAGTGACGTAACGGCGACTCACTTCTCGTTCTCGCTGGTTGTTAGCTCCATGTCAAACAGCCGGAGTGTACCGACTGGCTAGAAGGAGACGCTGCGACGCCCCCTATGCTCATTGCTGGCGTCGTTGCTTTTGATGTCAAACACGGCGATACACGCCGACCTGGCGACGAAATAAAGTTCTGGACTTCTAGCTCCGACCAGCGATATCACAGCGGGATCCAGATGGCTGCTGCGTGTCAAACACAACGAGATCGCTATCCAGGACGCTGCAACGTCACGGATTGTTGTTGTTCTCTTTGCAAAGTTGCTGAGTGTGACGGTACCTTTAGTTGCTTAATACAATCCTCTATCTCCTCTAAATCAAAGGGAGCTGATAGGATTGACTTGTCTTCCATTGCTATTTTTAGGAGGTTGATTGAAGAAAGGAATGAGGTTATGGCATCTTGGTGGAGTTGGGAGGGTTTTTTTGGGAGGTTAATGTTATATAGCTTCTCGTAGAATTTTGCAAATTAATTTACTATGTCTTGGGGTTGAGAATGTGTTGTTCCTTTTGAATTTTTAATTTTGTCAATTCTGTTATGAAGCCTTCTTTTTTTAATGCGATTGCACATAAATTTATTGAGTTTGTTTAAAGATGTATATAATTTATATTTGGGGTTTTTGACTGCTGCTTCATAAGGGGAGAATAATATTAATTTTAGGTCTTGTGTCAATTTCGATATCTCAGTCTGTAAGGGGAGGGGAGTGCAATTTGCTCAATAATTTTATTTTTTAGAAGAGATTGGATTCTTTCTGTTTCCGCCTTTTTCTCTTTCTTTTCTCTGGAAGAGATCTGCATCAGCAAACCTCTAATCACTGCCTTGTGGGCACACCATCTAATGATGGGGTTAGTGGAGTCAGAGAAATTTTCTTTAAAGTACAGTTTAATCGAGGATTCTATTGAGGATTTATGTATGGGGTTGTTGATTATATTAGAGTTACATTTCCACAAAGTTTTGTTGTCTATTGGGGGTCCCAGAACGAGCTCTCCAACCACCGAGGAATGGTCTGAAATTGTTCTGTCTTTTATATAAATTTTTGCAAACCTCGCCAAAGTAAAGACGTCCGCGATAATTAGATCTATTCTGGACGCTGATTGATGAGTCTCTGAGAAGAGTATTCAATGGAAGATGCGTTGATACATCGAAACGTATCGTAGAGCTCATTCTGGAACAGCCAAGGGTTGAGATCTTCTGTTTGTGGTCTCTTTTTGGAAGAGGAGTCAAGGAGGTGGTCTGGGGTGGAGTTAAAGTCTCCCAATATAATGGGTATACTTTTTTTGTTTTGGTCGAATTTTTTAACAAACCCATTTAGAAATCTTTTTTGGTTTTTATTAGGGGCATAGATGTTGGCGATTGTACAGGTTATGTTGTTAATACGGCAAATTAGGATGTGGTATCTGCCGTTATTGTCCCTGACTTCTTCAATAAATTGAAATCGGATCGAGTTTTTTATTATTGTCATTACCCCCGCTTTCTTTTTTGAATTGTTAGATTGGTATATATGTGGGAAATTTTTGTGTTCAAATTTTGGGTGGTCTTCATTTTTAAATTTGGTCTCTTGGACACATATTATGTCTCTTTTAGAGTTGTCAAGTTCTCTCCATAGGGAAAATTTTCTCCTAGGACTATTGAGTCCTTTAATATTGTATGTCATGATTTTAAGGTTCATGTTTATAGTGTCTTGTGTAAAAAGAGTTGGGGAAAGTGGAAGTTAAAGTAGAAATAAAAGTCTCACTGGTCAATACTAAAACGTACCTCTATTGATCAAGAATTAAGGCTAGTTTCACATTTGCGTTTAAAAACGCAGCGTTTAAAACGCAAACGCAGGTGGTGAAAAAAACGCATGTAAACGCGGCAAAACGTCGCGTTTTTTAGACGCATGCGTTTTCGCATGCGGTAAAAAAACACGGCGTTTTGCCGTGTTTACATGCGTTTTTTCCTGCGTTTGCGTTTTTGAAACGCATGCTGAGAAGTGTGTGACAGCTGCCAATCATCAAAATCAACAAGAAAACCCACTATAAATAGAAATAGCTAGGGTTGGGGTTAGGGTTAGGGTTAGGGTTAGGATCCCTAGGGTTAGGGGTTGGGTTAGGGTTAGGGGTAGGGTTAGGGTTATTATCCCTAGGGTTAGGGGTAGGGTTAGGGTTAGGGGTAGGGTTAGGATCCCTAGGGTTAGGGGTAGGGTTAGGGGTAGGGTTATTGAGACACATATATATATTTATATTTACTTCAGCGCGATATAGCAGAAAAGCCGGTAATTCAATTGCCGGCTTTTCATTTCTCCTGCCTAAACCCGATATGATATGAGACATGGGTTACATATAGTACCATGTCATATCCCCCTTTTTTTTTGCATATTCCACACTACTAATGTTAGTAGTGTGTACGTGCAAAATTTCGGCGCTGTAGCTATTAAATTTAAGGGTTAAATCGCAGAAAAAATTTGCGTGGGCTCCCGCGCAATTTTCTCCACCAGAGTGGTAAAGCCAGTGACTGAGGGCAGATATTAATAACCTGTAGAGGGTCCACGGTTATTGGCCCCTCCCCTGGCTAAAAACATCTGCCCCCAGCCACCCCAGAATAGGCACATCTGGAAGATGCGCCTATTCTGGCACTTGGCCATTCTCTTCCCACTCCCGTGTAGCGGTGGGATATGGGGTAATGAAGGGTTAATGTCACCTTGCTATTGTAAGGTGACATTAAGCCAGATTAATAATGGAGAGGCGTCAATTATGACACCTATCCATTATTAATCCAATTGTATGAAATGGTTAAAAAAACACACACACACAATATTGCAAAGTATTTTAATGAAATAAACACACAGGTTGTTGTAATATTTTATTATTCTCTTAATCCAGCTGAAGACCCTCGTTCTGTAACAAATTAAAAATAATAAACCGACAATATACATACCTTCCGTAGATCTGTAACGTCCCACGATGTAAATCCATCTGAAGGGGTTAAAATATTTTACAGGCAGGAGCTCTGCTATAATGCAGCTGTGCTCGTGCCTGTAAAACCTCGGGGAATGAAGGTAATGTAGGTCAATGACCTGTAGTTACCTTCATTAGCGGTGATGCGCCCTCTGCTGGATGTCCTCATATGACCTCGAGCCTTACAGGCAGGATCCCTAGGGTTAGGGTTAGGATCCCTAGGGTTAGGGTTAGGGTTAGGATCCCTAGGGTTAGGGTTAGGGTTTGGATCCCTTTATCACCTTGATGGTGGGGGGTGGCTTATCAGGGTTAGGGGTAGGGTTAGGGTACCGTCACACAGTGCAATTTTGATCCCTACAACGGCACGATTTGTGACGTTCCAGCGATGCATTTACGATATCGCTGTGTCTGACACGCTACTGCGATCCGGATCCCCCCTGAGAATCGTACGTCGTAGCAGATCGTTTGAAACTTTCTTTCGTCGTCTAGTGTCCCGCTGTGGCGGCATGATTGCATTGTGTGACACAGGTTGTATACGATGTGCGCACAGTAACCAACGGCTTCTACATCGCAAATACGTCATGAAATTATCGCTCCAGCGCCGTGTATTGCAACGTGTGACCGCAGTATACGACGCTGGAGCGATACTTATACGACGCTGCAACGTCACGAATCGTGCCGTCGTAGCGATGAAAATGGCACTGTGTGACGGTACCCTTAGGGTTTGGATCCCTTTATCACCTTGATGGTGGGGGGTGGCTTATCAGGATTAGGGTTAGGGTTTGGATCCCTTTATCACCTTGATGGATGGGGGTGGCTTATCAGTGTGTATTCTTGTTTTTTTCTATTAAAACGCAACCAAACACATGTGCTTAAAAACGCATGCGTTTACATAGACAGCAATAGGTTTTTTTGCCACATAAAAACGCCTCTAGAAATTACTGCATGTTGCATTTCTGCAACCAAACGCAAGCATAGAAACGACGCATGCGTCATCAAATGTGGCAAAACGCATACAAAAAAACCGCATGCGTTTTTAATGTTAAATATAGGGGAAAAAAACGCATGCGTTTTTTTGCGCTAAAACGCAGCGGCAAAAAACGCAAATTTTGAAACCAGCCTAAGGTGTATATGGTACACCTATGAATGAATTAAATATTTACAAATATTCAAAAATGGGGTGTATAGAATACACCAACAATTGAGAAATTTGTTTAATACATAGAACCCACTCACAGTGGGTTATATCTTCCTGGGGGTATGAACTAAATGGGAACTGAGGAAGAAGAAAATTAACCTCTTGTATCGGGAAACAAACCATATGTAGTATCACCTTATAATGAATGAATGATCTAAACCGAAAGTCATGATCATGACTTTTGTATTTTCAACGGTATCTTCTATGTGAGGGGTTGTCTTTTAATGAGGCAATACATTTTTGCCCTCCTTCAGGTATGAAGATTGGGATGGTTTTTCCGTCTAAGAAAATTAAGAGTTTGAGAGGAAATCCCCATCTATATGGGATGTTGTTATCCCTGAGTGATGAGGTAACAGTATTGAAAGTTTTCCTGGAGTCCAGTGTCTCCTTGGACAGGTCAGCAAATATTTTGAGGTTGTTATAAGGTTCTGGAAAAGTTTTTTTGTTTTTTAAGTATTGCAGTATTCTTTCCTTGGTGTTGTAGAAATGGATTCTAAGAATTATGACCCTGGGATGTGGTGAAATTTTGGGGGGTTTTGGGAGCCTATGGATTCGATCTATGATTAGGTCTGATTCTGAGAGAGTAGGAATAGCTTTCCTAAAGATGGATTTTACATGGTTTGAGAGGTTTCCGTGTGGATATTTTCCGGGATACCTCGGATTTTTAAGTTATTCCTATGATTACGGTCTTCTATGTCAGCCAGTTTGTTTTTTAGCCTTTTGACCTCTGAAGCCAGATCTTGAATAGTATTGGAAGATTTTGTAGTAATTTTTTCTACTACCCCAATTCTTGTTTCATGGTCTGAGATTTTTAAGTTAAGTTGTTCAAAAGTGACTTCAAACCGTTTGGCTTGAATGCCGAAGTTTTTTAACATGTTTTCGTTTATTTTGTTAGCTAGATTAAGCATAAATGCCTCAGTACTAGTGTTGTTGCTGAGAGAGGGGATTTGACTAGGATTAGTATCCAATAAATTTGGTGGGGTTGTATCATGGTCATTGTCTAATTTGAGCTTATTTTTTAGTGGACTTGTGTTAGGGGAAGAATCACTGAAACTGGAACTGGAGAAATCTTCTTCTTGTTCTGATCCCTGAGATGGAGTGGAGAGGTTTTGTCTCTCCTCTTCTCGATCTTTTCCTTTGTTGGACTGAGATGAGTCCATATTTTCAGGTTGGCCCTCCATCTGAGGAAACTTTTTTTTATTTTTTAAGGGGTATTATAGGTTTTTCTCTCATCTTTTTTGGGGGATCTAGATTTTTCAGGGCTCAAGGTGTTAATCTTGTCCCCTGGCGGGTAGCAGTGGTAATGTATTCTTTCCCTTCCTTGCGTTTTGGTTTGCTTGGAGAATTGGGGAATGTTAGATTTAGGAACGGTTCCCTCTTTTTTCCCCATGGTGATGATATTATGCAGAGTATATTCGTCAATAATAACTATCAAATATGCTTATAAAACATACACAGATATTTAAACCTGTTGAGAAAAAGCAGAGTACCGATAGTATATTATGACAATTAGTTCTTATCAAATCCTGTCAGGAGAGAAGAAAAGAGAATATAATGCAGCAAATATAAACAAAATTTTAAGCAGGTGTATCCAGCAGAAATCTTCCGCTCCAGAGGTTAGGGTCAGAAGCTTGTAGAGAGAGTAGGTGTAAAAGAATTCTCTAGACTGAGAAAACTGTGGAAGAAGGGGTACCACAAGGCGCAGCAAGCTCTAAGAAACGTTGATGTAGTATAAACGTGTGGCCTGATACTAAAGGCCTTGCCAAGGTCTGTTTATAGTGTTCCTGTAACAGGGGTGAGAGGGTAATTGTTAACCACAGCCCCAGGGAGGTTTAGTATAGCAGATCTCCAAAATGCAGATTGTGGAGTAAGGGGTACCACAGGGCGCAGCAAGCCTTGAGAAACACTACTGTAGATTAAATGTGTGGCCTGATGTCAAATGCCTTGCCAAGAACTGCTTATAACGCTCCTGTATCAGAGGTGAAAGGGTAATCAAAGCGCTGCGGAATATGTTGGCGCTATATAAATAAAATTATTATTATTATTATTATTATAATTATTCTTCCACAGCCCCAAGGAGGTTTAATACAGCATGTGCCCAGCAAATGTTCAGATCCTTTGTTAAGAGGGATACCACAGGGTGCAGCGAGCCCCGAGAGACGCTGCTGTAATATAGCAACTCTTTTTGGGTTAATATGCTGTAAAGGCAGAGTTAGAGCAAGCTGAGGCTGAAGGGAGGGAGTGGGGGGAAAATAAGGCACAGCGTGCCCTTAGAAGTATTGCTGTTGTAGTACAAAAAATTTGGCAGATTTGATATCCCACAGCCCCGGGGGGGGGGGGATTGGGGGGATTGGGGGGATTGGGGGGGGTTATGAAGAGTTAATCCGGTTATGGTGAGCAAAGTACAGCTGCAGTAATAATAGAACCTCAGTGCGGCCGGGAAACCGTGGAGGATCCTTTTAGTATATAATAGTGCTGTTTTTTTGTGCTCCACCGATAGCAGGGCGGAGAACCGTTGCAAGAACTCACCGCAGCTTCGATGTCCGGTGTCCGGAGACTCCTCTCCGGTCGTGGTCCGGTGAAGACACTGGGTCAGGTGGTTGGGAACAGCGATGGCTCCGTTTGAGGGTCCCATGGCGTTGGGGCGGCTGTTCAGTGGGTAGTTGTTCCGGGTCCGGTGGTCGTGTCGATAGTCGCAGCTGTCTCAATGTGTTCTCTTCGGGTCCTCTGCAGCGGCGACGACTTCCGGGTCTGTGCTGCAGGCAGGAAGGTGCTCCGGGGTTGAAGACGCTTTTGTTGGTGGCGGCAGTGGCTGTTTTCGCGCGCTCCTGTGTCCTTCACCGGGTGCCTCTGCAGCGTCGTCGGTGTCCTGGCCTGTAACTGTGTTGCCGGCGGGCGACTCGGATCCCGTGCAGGCTCCGACTCTCGCGATCATCCTCGTGCGACCTTTCGCTTCTCACCCGATCCTCCTCCTCAACAACGCCACGTCGTTGCTCCCAGTACGCCGACTGGAGAATCCGGAGCCGGGAATAGGCGGCTGCTGTAATTACAGCAATCTGACCTCAGCGGCTGCAGGTTTGGTTGGGAGGCGTCTCTTCAGAGCTGCAGCGCGGATGCCGGTCCCAAAGCTGTGCTGAGCCTCCTGTCTCTCCGGATGTTGTAAAGAGCGCACTAGAGCCTCTGTACTCAAGGAGACCAGTCTGGTGATGGCCAAAATGAATTAAGTTAAATTAAATAAAATAAAATGAAATGAAATAAATGATTTAAGTCTTCTGTTTGAGAATATGAAGGGGTAGGAGGAGGGGGGGGGGATAAGGCCCAGTCTTCAGGAGGAAGGCCTCACTTCAGACCTTAGTAGGCCTCAAATTGTCATGAGGTGAATAAATCTTCTTGGGTGAAGGGCCAATTTTTGTTCTTTTTGGCCTGAAATAAGCCTGGGGAAGGCTGAATCACTCACCCATATGAAATTGTGTGGATGGTTTGTAAAAGTAGGGATTTTAGTTGGATTAGGGGTTTTTACCTCAGGAGCTCCCTGATCGCACGTCTCACATAGTCGGAGACCGAAGCCACGCCCCCCAGCTTCATCTTTTGACAATGAAAGGTCTCTGAGATCATTGAACTCATGTTGCGTAAAGCGTTCTGGTTGCTCCATCAGGTACATACTCATCTTGACTTGAGGTCTCCATGTCTTCATCAGTAGCTTCAGCTCCATAGTCTTCATATTCTACTTCATTTTCATCCAATCCAGACAACGCTGTTACAGGAACTAGCAAGGCACCATCATATGGAACTGGCCTAATCGCAGATTCAAGTTCAGGGTAATTAATCTAATGTTTGTCCTTTGTAGAAAAGCCCTTCAGTTTGACAAAACAAAAGTAGCAGTACTCATCACTATGATTTTTGGGTTCTGTCCAAATCATGGGAACAGCAAATGGCATAGCCACTTTCCTCATATTCAACCAGTCACGAAGACCATTTGAACAACTTGAGCATATCACATGAGGGGCCCAGCTTTTGTCTTGCTCACCAAGCGGACACTTAAAGTACATCTGGTACATCTTTTTAATATCATGAGTGATTGAACGTACTTGGCCTTTTGGTGTAAAAGAACCACACACATTGCAGAATCTGTTCGGATGATTGATACACTCTCGGGGCATTTTTCTCCTTTAAATCAGATCAAAAAGTAGAGTAATAATCAGTTCAATGGTGGTGACTAGGGTTGAGCGAAACGGGTCGTTCATTTTCATAAGTCGCCGACTTTTGGCAAAGTCGGCGTCTCATGAAACCCAACCCGATCCCTGTGCAGGGTCGGCCATGCGGTACACGATCTTGGCGCCAAAGTCGCGTTTCGTATGACGCGTTTAGCGCCATTTTTTCAGCCAATGAATGAGCGTGGGCAGAGTGATGACATAGGTCTTAGGGGAGTGAACGCCTATTGTCATGTTATCGCTTGTGCGCAGTAAGGATTTGGAATGTGCGAGAGAGAGAGAGAGAGAGAGAGAGAGAGAGAGAAAAAAAAATTAAAAAAAAATAAATAATAATTTCCTTCATTGGGTTTCGTGTTTCGGCCGAAACCCGACTTTTAACGGTGGTCGGCCGATTTCACTCGACTCGACTTTTAAGACAGTCGGGTTTCACAAAACCCGACTCGACCCTAAAAAACTAAAGGTCGCTCAACCCTAGTGGTGACAAACTAAAAAAAAAAAATGTGATGAGCCGACCGACTATATGTAGATATTTCCCCAGAGATGACAGAGGCAGCTTGTATTTAGCACTGATTTTATTGGAGGTAATCTGGTAGATACCTATATACAGTTGTGTGGTAAACGGGTCAGCCTATTCCTTACACATGAACACTTGCAGACAGGCAATTTCTCAGTGTGATATTGGCTGCTTTCAGGTTCTCTCTATGTGGAGACCCTCACTCAGTTACACCTCAGTGCCTGAGCTGTTTTCTTCCCTCTGAGGTGACTTGCCCTCCCAGAAATGCAGTGAAAATCTTCTCAAAATGGCGGCTGTCTGCTGCCTTCCCTTCTATCTCCCTGGGGAAGGGCTCAGATCTCTGTTGCCTCCTGTCAGAGTCTCACATACCAGTCTTTGCTGCCATCACCATCCTTTTCTGACTGACTCAAATCTTACCGCCTCATAAGTTAGCTCCTCCCCATAATATGTGACTTTCCGAGAAGCTGTCATTGGTTGACTGCACTGTCAATATGCCTTCCCATAAAACTCACCAAAACCTTTACTGATGTCCCTGTAAGAAAATTCACAATTAAGACAAGCAAAGAAATGGGAATAACATAGAAAAAAAAACACATACATTGAAAATGCAGAAACAACGTAATAACAAAAATACTTCTATCTCAGAAACTTTGTGATAGAGCAAAACTAAGCATATTTTTGGAATCGGCACATCAAACTCCATAAAACAGACATACTACCTTTTCGGTTTTTTTTGTGTGTGTTGATCAGTGTTCTCTTTAGGACCCTTACTGTTTAAGTTATTTGGAGCAGAAATTTTCCAAATCTGAAAACTACTCAAAAAGATGGAATTTCTGTGCATTTCTCTAAAAAAAAAAAAAAACAAAGCAAACAAAAACCCTGAAACTCGGCTCCGAAAAACTCAGAAAAAGACTCAGCCGATGGGTTGCTATGCCTTCTGGTGTACACTACCTTCAATGGTTTGCTATGGTGTTTGCTGTACAGTAAAGCTAATGGGTTGGTATGGCATTTACCATACACAGCAGCCGATGGGTTACTATGGCATTTACAGTACACTGCAGCCAATGGGTTGCTATGGCGTTTGCCATGCACTACAGCAGATGGGTTGCTATAGCGATTACTGTACACTAAAGCTGATGGGTTGCTATACCGTTTACTATACACTAACGTCAATGGGTTGCTATGGCTATTACGTACACTACAGCAGATAGGTTACTATGGTGTTTACCATATACTACAGCTGATGGGTTGCTATAGCGTTTACCATACACTGAAGCCAATGGGTTGCTATAGCGTTTACCATACAGTGCAGCCAATGGGTTGCTATGGCGATCGCCATACGCTACAGCTGATGGGTTGCTATGGCGATTACCATACACTATAGATGACGGGTTGCTATGGCATTTGCAGTACACTACAGCAGATGGGTTGCTATGGCGTTTGCCATACACTGCAGCTGATGGGTTGCTATGGCGATTACCATACACTATAGAAGACGGGTTGCTATGGCATTTGCAGTACACTACAGCAGATGGGTTGCTATGGCGTTTGCCATACACTGCAGCTGATGGGTTGCTATGGCATTTACCGTACACTACAGCTGATGGGTTGCTATGATGTTTGTGTTACACTACAGCCTATGGGTTGCTATGGCATTTGCAGTTCACTATAGCTGATGGGTTGCTATGGCATTTGCCATACACTACAGCCGATGGGTTGCTATGGCGTTTGCCGTACACTACAGCAGATGGGTTGCTATGGCGTTTGCCATACACTACATCAGATGGGTTGCTATAATGATTACTGTACACTACAGCCAATGGGTTGCTATGGCGTTTGCCATACACTACAGCCAATGGGTTGCTATGGTGTTTGCCATACACTACAGCAGATGGGTTGCTTTAGCGATTACTGTTTGTCACAGCCGCCGTTCCTGCTGCCGTGCCTGCTGCCTCCTTCTCCGCTCGACGACATACTTACCAGCTCTGGCGCGCTCTTCCTGCAGGTTCACGTCTCTCCTCTTTTTGACTCACCGCTGCTTCCGGGATCTCGCCGGGTGCGCTCCTCTCACTCCAGCTCTCTCTGCGCACGCGCACTTCCTCTCTCTGTTTTGCAGGCGCTCTGTACTTCCACTCGCTGATCCTGGAGGATCCTGACCCGGAAGTCCTCCTGCACGCCGTGTATTTAAGGTGATTCATTCCTCTACTCCTTGCCTGTCTGTCATTTGTGCTCTTATGACCCAGGTCCTCTTTTGTCTCGGGCGGTCTGTCCTGTGTTTCTACTCAGTCCGGCCAGCCTAGCTTCTCCATCATACCTAGTCTTCCTTGTCTTGCTGTCCCGCTCAGTCCGCCCAGTGTCCTCTCCTTTTCATCTCAGCCTAGTGTCTCTATCCTGCCCAGTTACCTCTGTGTTCCCAACTTTTCCAGCTTTCCTCGCGTCTCTTCTTGACCATACCAGTCCGTCCTGCGTCTTCTCCCTCTCAGTCAGTCCTACCCTCCGCTCCTCTCTTTTGAATCTCCTACTTCCTGTCCTCTGGTGCCAGCTTCTGTGGCAATAGTCTCCCTCGGGCCTGCCCCAAACGCTCCCTGTATAGGGGGTGGTCTATCTGGCAAGCTCACCCTTGGGAGGTTCGTTGCCATGGATCTGTGGGTTCACTCTAGGAGTTCAAAGAATCTCACAGTACAGACAGGCCATGGACCCCGCTGGTACCTCGACTCCTACTCAGGAGTTATTGTTCCTTCAGGAGACCCAGTCTCGGATTATGTCCTTTTTGAAGTCCATGGAGTCCCATCTCTCATCTCTACAGGCCTCTGATCCCGGGATTACTTCACAGTTGGCAACTCTCCAACAGGAGCTAGCTCAACAGCGTGACACTCAAGCTCATATACTTAATTTTATGGCTTCTGTGGACGATCGCCTTCGTGCTCTTCAGTCTTCTGCTCCCGTTTCCTCTCAGGCCTCGGCTCCTCACCCACCACCTCGCCTGGCTAAACCTCTTCGCTATAGTGGGAATCCTAAATTGTGTAGAGGGTTTTTAAATCAGTGCCAGCTTCACTTTGAGTTACTTCCCATGCAGTACCCCACTGACTGTGCTAAGGTGGCTTTTGTAATCTCACACTTAGAGGGTGAGGCTTTAGCGTGGGTTAATTCTCTCTGGGAGCGGGATGATCCTCTTATTTCTCAACTTTCCATCTTTTTTGATACTTTCCGCAAGGTAGTTGATGAACCAGGTCGTTTGGCCTCTACCACCGAGTCTCTTTTTAACCTTCATCAAGGTACGCTTTCGGTGGGTCAATGCGCCATCCGGTTTAGCACCCTTTCATCCGAATTAGGATGGAATAATGAGGCTTTGGTGGGAGCCTTCTGGCGGGGGCTCTCCCCTCGGATCAAGGACGAGTTTGCGAGTCATGATACGCCGACTTCCTTGGAGGATCTTATCTCGTTGGCGACCCGCATTGATTTACGTTTTCAGGAACGTACTCGGGAATCCGCTAGAAAGAGAGAAGGTTTTCTCGTCTTCTCCCGGCTACTCCTAGTCCTTCCCGTTCTCGTCCAGAATTGACTTCTGCTAGTTCAGCACCAGAACCCATGCAGGTGGATCATCTAAAGCCTGTACAACAGCGTCGGAAGGAGAGGCTAACTCAAGGTCTCTGTTTCTATTGCGGCAGTGCATCACATCTTCTGAGTTCTTGTCCTGTCAGGCCAGGAAACGCCTCCACCTAGGGCAGGTAAGAGAGGTCTCCCTAGGTATCCCAGAACCCTCTCAACACTTTACTCTTTCAGTTCTTTTGCATCTGGGTGATAAGCGTTTTTCTGATTTTGCCTATATAGATTCCGGGGCAGCTGGGAATTTAATTCAACTCGAGGCTGTTAGGAGATTGCGGATTCCAGTCAGATCCCTGGAGACTCCTTGACAGATTGCGTCGGTCGACGGTCAACCTCTGCAGGAGTCCGTTACTTTGGTAACCGAAGAATTGGAGCTCCAAATTGGAATCCTGCACCGGGAAAAGATAGTCTTCTATGTGCTGCCTTCCTTGTCCCATACAATTTTGCTTGGTCTTCCTTGGTTGAGGACCCACGAGCCTAGTGTTGACTGGCGGTCTGGTGAAATCCTGCGTTGGGGTCTCTTCTGTCAGAGGAACTGTCTACTTCTGGTCCTGCCAAGAAAACCTTCTTGTCCTATTACAGAGTCCTCAAATTTACCTTCTTCGTACTTGGCTTTTTTGGATGTCTTCAATAAGAGGGAAGCAGAGACCTTGCCTCCGCATCGACCATACGACTGCCCAATCGATCTTGTTCCAGGTTCTACTCCGCCTCGAGGTCGAATCTACCCGTTGTCTCCTACCGAAACACAAGCCATGACCGAATATGTTCGGGAGAATCTAGCTAAAGGCTTTATCCGCAAGTCCTCCTCCCCAGCAGGTGCAGGTTTTTTCTTCGTTAACAAGAAGGATGGAACCCTCTCTCCTTGTATAGACTACCGTGGTCTCAACAATCTCACGATCACGAACAAGTATCCACTACCACTTATTCCTGAGTTGTTTGATCGCCTTAGGGGAGCACATATTTTTACGAAATTGGATCTTCGCAGAGCCTATGACCTAATCCGTATTCGCTCTGGTGATGAATGGAAAACCGCCTTTAACACCCGAGACGGCCACTATGAATATTTAGTCATGCCTTTCGGTCTGTGTAATGCTCCAGCGGTGTTTGAGGAGTTTGTGAATGATGTTTTCCGGGATTTACTCTACTCCTGTGTGGTGGTATATTTAGACGACATTCTTGTGTTTTCCTCAGATCTAGCTTTCCACAGAAAACATGTCCGCCAAGTCCAATCACGTCTAAGACAGAACCATCTTTACGCCAAACTCAAAAAGTGTGTCTTTGAACAAGCTTCGTTACAGTTTCTTGGCTACATCATTTCCAATTCTGGTTTGCGGATGGACCCGGATAAAGTGTCTGCTTTGCTTAACTGGCCACGTCCTCAGGGAGTAAAAGCAATTCAATGCTTCCTCGGATTCGCAAATTATTATTGGCAGTTTATCCCACATTTTTCCACTCTGGTCGCCTCAATTTCAGCCTTGACTCGCAAAGGGTCCAACCCTCACATTTGGTCTTCGGAAGCTGAAGATGCTTTTCGCTCTCTAAAACAAGCCTTTGCTTCGGCTCCTGTACTCCGTCGTCCTGAGGTCAACAAGCCCTTCATTCTAGAGGTAGATGCTTCTGCCATTGGCGCTGGCGCAGTACTCTCCCAGAGATCTTCCTCCGGACAATTGGCTACCTGTGGTTTCTTTTCCAAGATCTTCTTTGTCTTAGAGAGGAATTATGCCATTGGCGACAAGGAACTATTGGCCATAAAGTTGGTGTTAGAGGAGTGGCGGTATTTGTTGGAAGGAGCTGTTCACCCTTTCAAGATCTTTACTGACCACAAGAATCTGGAATATATCCGCTCTGCGCAAAGAATTAACCCCCGACAGGCCAGATGGTCGTTATTCTTTGCCCGCTTTGACTTTGAGTTACATTTCCGTCCTGGCGACAAGAACCATAAAGCTGATGCTTTGTCCAGATCTTTTCTCACATCCGATGTAGAGGAGCCTTCACACATCATGGACCCTAGCAAAATCATTCCTGTAGCTCCGGTCAGCATGTCTTCCTTGCCTCCAGGGAAAACCTTTGTCCAGGTGAACAAGAGGATTCGAGTTCTACGTTGGGGGTCATGCCTCTAAACTGGCAGGCCATGTGGGATACAAGAAGACACTCGCTCTCATCTCGCGCTACTATTGGTGGCCGTCCCTTCTTCCGGATGTCTGAAGTTTTGTCGCTTCATGTCCTTCTTGTACAAGGAACAAGGTTCCCAGACGTCTGCCCTCCGGACTCTTGCATCCGCTTCCAGTTCCTTCGGCCCCCTGGCAACATATTGCTATGGATTTTATTACTGATCTACCTCGGTCTTCTGGTCATACAGTAATTTTTGTAGTCGCAGATCGATTCTCCAAGATGGCTCATTTTGTCCCTTTGCCAGGTTTACCTTCTGCTCCTGAATTGGCAAGAATCTTCATTGCTCATATCTTCCGGATTCACGGTTTCCCTCTACACATAGTCTCTGATAGAGGAGTCCAGTTCACCTCTCAATTCTGGCAGGCTCTTTGCAAACTGATGAATGTTACTTTAGATTTCTCTACGGCTTGCCATCCACAGACCAACAGTCAAGCAGAGCGCACAAACCAAATTCTGATTACTTATCTCCGTCATTTTTCCAACGGTCCTCAAAATGACTGGTCAGATTTGCTTCCATGGGCTGAGTTCGCGTACAACAACCACCTCAATGATTCTTCTTCCAAATCTCCCTTCTTTTTCGTCTATGGCAGTGTTCCCCAACTCCGGTCCTCAAGAGCCACCAACAGGTCATGTTTTGAGGATTTCCTTAGTATTGCACAGGTGATTGAATGCTTGCCTGTCCAGGTGATGCAATTATCACCTGAGCAATACTAAGGAAATCCTGAAAACATGACCTGTTGGTGGCTCTTGAGGACCGGACTTGGGGAACACTGGTCTATGGGCAACACCCTGGTATTCCTCTGCCGGTACTTCATGTCTCGGGTGTGCCAGCAGCTGATCTTCTGTCCGAGGAGTTCTCCAGGGTCTGGCAGGAGACCAAAATCGCGTTAGAACAGACACAGGTCAGACATGTCGATAAGAGACGTTTGGATCCTCCGTTATATCAGCCAGGTGATAAGGTGTGGTTGTCTTCCAAGTTTATGCGTCTTAAGATCCCCTCGTATAAATTAGGTCCACGCTACATAGGTCCTTTCGAGGTTTTGTCTCGTATCAATGATGTTGCCTACAAATTAAAATTGCCCGCTTAACTTCACATACCCAACTCTTTTCACGTCTCCCTTCTGAAACCTGTCGTTTTCAATCAGTTCCATGTTTCTCCTGCTCACACCCCTTTGCCTGTTTCCATCCCGGATGTCTTTGAGGTTAAAGATATTCTTGCCATGAAAAAATTTAGAGGTAAAACCCTCTTTTTGGTTGATTTGGAAGGGTTTTGGTCCCGAGAAGAGGTCTTGGGAACCCCGTGAGAATATACAGGCTCCTCAGATTTTAGCCAGGTTTCTTTCTGGTCTTCGAAAGAAGGGGAGTAAGGGGAGGGGTACTGTCATGGCCGCCGTAGCTGCTGCCGTGCCTGCCGCCTCCTTCTCCGCCCGCCGACATACTTACTAGCTCCGGCGCGCTCTTCCTGCAGGTTCACGTCTCTCCTTTTCTTGACTCACCGCTGCTTCCGGGATCTCGCCAGGTGCGCATGCGCTCCTCTCACTCCAGCTCCCTCTGCGCACGCGCACTTCCTCTTTCTGTTTTGCAGGCGCTCTGTACTTCCACTCGCTGATCCTGGAGGATTCTGACCCGGAAGTCCTCCTGCACGCCGTGTATTTAAGGTGATTCGTTCCTCTACTCCTTGCTGTCTGTCATTTGTGCTCTTATATGTAGAAAAGCCGCGGAGACACCATCACGTGTTTCTCAACGCAAGCAATGAATAGCCAGGTCTTTCACCGGGAAGGAACAACCACGGGAAGGGCAGCATCCAATAAAGGAAAACTACCTATGCCAAAACATGGTATCCATCCACAGACAGCTGTTTCTGGGTTTTTGCCCCTCATCAGTGTGGAGTAGGAAACTGGCTATTAGGAGCAGTGCCTAGTGAAAAGACTATAAACATAAGGGTGAATGACCTCGGGGAGATCAAAACATCCAACACCGCTGAGACACAATCACGTGTTTCTCAACGCAGTGATCCAGAACACTGCCCCCATCCCTGATGGGAAATATGCAAATGCATGTAGAAAAGCTGCGGAGACACCATCACGTGTTTCTCAACGCAAGCAATGAATAGCCAGGTCTTTCATCGGGAAGGAACAACCACGGGAAGGGCAGCATCCAATAAAGGAAAACCACCTATGCCAAAACATGGTATCCATCCACAGACAGCTGTTTCGGGGTATTTGCCCCTCATCAGTGTGGAGTAGGAAACTGGCTATTAGGAGCAGTGCCTAGTGAAAAGACTATAAACATAAGGGTGAATGACCTCGGCAGGTGTAATAACCTGGTGTTGGCATGCTTTCCTTTTGCTCAGGTGATTCTGCCTGTGTCAATGGTACCTACTAGGTTGGTGGTAGTCCGAGGCATATTGGTCACAGGGCAGCTATAAGACACACAGGTTTATGTTGCCTGGTGGTTCTGTTTTGAACATCTAGTGGTGGGGTTGTGCCCTATAGTAGAGAAACACATATTCTTTATGGGTATCGGTTGTACCACAATAATGATTGTTTAAAGAATATTATGCACTTGCACCTTTTATGTGGTATGGTCCGGTAGCAACTACTCTGCACTGTCACTTTAAAACAAGGTAGCTGTTTATTGTCTGGATACCTGCCGCTCCTTAGCTGGCCTCTATAATGTTATTTTGTTTTGAGGCACTGTTTTTAATTGTGTGTACTGTTTATATGTGAATAAAGTTCTTTTTTAAAATAACAAACACTTCGTGACTAAGTATAGTTTAATAACTTTACAGTCAGTATGTTCATATTAAGTTTGGAGTGTTACCCATCCTCAGTTTAAAGGAAATGGGTTGGTGCGTTATGCTTATCCGATAAAACTCGTGTAGTACCCGGCCTCATGTTAAACCCCTGTACCCCAGCCACCTATTCACCGCCCTATTTCTTGCAATACCAAACTGTCTCCCGTCCGTCCGTCTGTCAGCCCGCTGTGCTCCACAGAAAACGTATGAATGTCCTAAGATCCAAATAACGATCGGGACTTGTCCTGTAACAAACCAAAAACAAATTAGTGTGGTGTACCAACTCTAGGGCGGATCGCTGCCTCATAATCTTGAGGTTGTACGTAAGACCTGTACCGTTGCGACTCCCACCGGCCAATTCGCTTTACTGCTTCCGGGCTCAGCCCACCCACTGCGGCCTCCGTTGCCACCTTAATCCGAAAGGAATGGCCCGTGTATCTGCCAAGATCCACTCCTGTCCTTACCACGCACGTCTGGAATACTTTAATAAATTGATACCTGGACAAGAAGGAGCCATCCTCGTGACATAGCAGCGGTCCCCTCTGTTTAAGCCTGGTAGCCAAGAATACCCCGAAACATTTCCACGGACACATGTTAGAACCGCTTACCTTTCCCAATAACACCCTTTTTCCTTTTCCCCTTTGATCTGTCTTTGATCTCCTAATCCAAAATTCCAAACCCCCTTTTGTCCTCATGATGTCTTCAGCTAGAATGCCCCCTGCTATTGCCTTGCCTGGTGCTACTAGTTCCCCTATCCTCATGGCTCCGAAGAATGCGAGTGAAAAGGCCAACCTAAACAGGCCTACCTCAAAATGTGTCCTACACACCACCTCTAACTGCATTCCTATTTCTTCTAACATGCCGATTGACACCGGCAGCCTGCTGTCCTTTCTACCCTTTCCCTTCCGGTAACCTTTAATGGCCTGTCTGACTAAAAAACTCTTTGTCAAGTCAGTTCTGTTCCTTTGTTTAAACCCAAATGCTAATCCTGCAATTAATTGACTCATTTTTGCTGTAGACCAACTATCATCTACGGCCTGCCTAATTCCTATCAATAACACCCCAATTTGTTCCTCCTCTGACAAGTCCCCGCTCCCTCGGCCTAGCCATTATTCCCACTGCCTCCATGACCGTCCGTAAGCCGCCCACGTGCTACTTGTTGCGGATGACTTGATCAGCGGTTCAGCCGCCCTGATGCCACGTTTCATAGCCCGGGAGGGCAGGGTAAGCCCTCTTCTTCCTGTTCAGGGGCCAACGCCCGAAAACGCTGCCACTGAAAACGAGAAAGCACGTCAGCGACAAAGTTAAATTCTCCTGGAACATGAGATGCTGTAACATGAGCATTGATAGCTAAGAATTCCAACACCAGCTGCTGCAACACTCTTATTACTGGCGGTAAAGACGCGGTGATGTTATTTATCGCCATGACCACTCCCATGTTATCGCACTTAAACCGAACCTTTCGGTTCTTTAGCCGATCTCCCCATAGTGTTACCGCAGCCAGGATTGGGAAAATTTCAAGTAGTGCAATGTTTATCAGCCCTGAGCGCACCCACTCCTCTGGCCATGCTGCCGTGCACCACTGCCCCTGACAGTTTGCTCCAAAACCATAACTGCCCGCTGCATCCTTGTATAAGTCTATAAGTCAATATCCGAATTATAACATCCCCCTTCCATCATCAGGGAACGCCCATTGTACTTTTCTAAGAATGTGTCCCAAACCGCCAGGTCTGTTTTGTTATCCGCCGTTAATCGCACATAATGATGCGGTGATTTTACGCCAGCCGTCGCCCTGGCCAATCTCCTCGTGAATATCCTGCCCATCGGCATGACTCGACATGCAAAATTTAAACTCCCTAGCAAGGACTGCACCTCCCGCAGTCTCAGTTTTTTAACTCTCCTAGCCCTGCCTATTTCCGCTTTCAGGGCGGCCAGCTTCTCTCCCAGGAGACGACACTCCCACCGTATAGTGTCGATCATGATTCCCAGAAAGGAGATACACGACGATGACGATGGAGAAACCACCAAGCCCGATACGGTTGGGGACCTAAATGGACCCGCCATCCGGCCCATCTGCACCTCTTTCCTAAGTTTCTGTTTTACAACTGTGGGGTGCTGATAGGCCGAACTGAGATTCTTCAGCTTCTGCGGCGTTTGGCACGCCAGGGAAGGGATAGAAAACCCATCCTTTAAACCTTTTTTTAATAAGTCCGCTTTCTTTCTATCCGGGTACCTATTTAGATAACGGAGCATCGCGTGTAATTTGACTGGTGTTTGTCCCTTGACCATGGCCGGCTCCTCCCACCTTACTTTCTGGGACACCTATTGGCCCCATGTGCCGATCCATTACAATTGGAACACATGTGCCGAAATTTACAGCCTACTCTGAATTTGCGCTGTCACTCATTGAATTGCCAGCCAAGCCCATGTTTCTGATTCCTGCCCCGGCCTTGGAAACTCCCACCTGCCAGGCTTCCTGCTCTGTATCCTGTATGGCCGGCACCACCGCCCCCTCCCTGAAAGAGCATCCCATGTCTGTGATTTTGAGACAGAACCTTAAGCCACAAGCCAATATCTTTCTGATCCCATCTAATAGATGGTCGAATGGCCTTGCGCTGATGAAACTGTTCATCATACCGCAGCCAAGCTTGCCTTTTATACGACTTGTGAGCATCCCCGATGGCGTCCATGTAGCAAAACAATTGAGAGCAGTTTTCTAGGGCCTTTTCCCCAATGACGCTACCTAATATCGTGAAGGCATGGAACCAATATGAAAACATTTGCGCCACCGTACTCTGTCGCTCCTCTTCCTTCCTCACCCCTTCCTTTCCTGCCTTCCCCGCGCTCAATGTCTACTGGCAAAAGCGATAAAATGTCCACATACTCCTCGTTCCATATTTTTTCCCTCACCTCTTTTTTAAGGTGGGCACCCAAGTTACCCGTAAAGCAAAAGTATACATCACCGCGTCTTGTCATCTAACTGCCTACTCTCCTGATCCCCCGCTGCCGTCGACTCAGGGGCCCTGATTATATCTTCCCTACCCCCAGCGGCACCAGGCGGTGAGTATGGGCTCGTCCAAGCTGCTAGATGCCCAGACCCGTGTCCCTCAAAGTGGTCCATTCTGTTTGATAAGCTTGTTAGCATTGCCCTCAATTCCCTAGCGGTGGACTCCAGGGACCCTAAAATGGGGGCTATGCTATCCCCTTGTGATCCCTGGCTCTCCCCATCCCCCTGTAATGGGCCTGCATATGGATATGAAGAAAACATGGAGTCATAGCTACCAGGCCGCGCGGGAATCATCCTCCCCCCAGCTGCTGTGCTCCTGGAATCCTCCTCGCCGTCTTTGTCACTGTCTGCATCCAAGGATGAGGGCCATCTTGGCACTTGCGACAGGCGTCCATCCTCAGCGCCCTCGTCTCGCATTCCTTCTTGGCTCCTGTGGCTATACTGCATGGTGGGCTCACTGTCCCTACTTCTATTTGCCTGCCTGGCTATGCCCTGGATTTTTCGCTGGTGGCTCTGGCCCTGCCACCCGGCATGGGGCCCTGGCTGCCTGGGGGTGCTCTCAGCCCTGGGCCGTCGCCTTCTGCCATCTCTCGGCCCTGGCTCCCTAGAAGAACTCCTTAACCTGCGCTGTTGCCCCCCTACCGGCATCTCCATGGACAGCCTTTCGGGGGGCCTAGTCCTGTGTGTTGGTCTCCTCCCCCGCATCTGGCTGGACGACCCAGGATTCTGCATTTTTTCTACAGGCGCCGCGTTGGGCAGCCTGCTTCCCGGGGGCCTTTGAGAAGGACCCCGGAAACAAGATGGCACCGCCCACGTTTCACGGCTCTCCTGCCCAGCCGCGGGGGGATTGCTCCCACCCCTGGCTGCTTGTGAAGCCAGAACTGCCACCGGAAGCCTCCTTGGGGATCCCTGGCCCTGCTGCTGCGCTGCAGGGGTCTTGCGGTCTCCCTCCTCCGCCCCCCCATCGGCTCCTGACCACTTTCTCCCTGCCTCTCATGTTCAGCAGAGCCTGCAGCATCTGCCGCCGGATGCCTGCTCGCCGGCGCACTCCTCCTGCGGCTGTTAGCGGTGGGTCCCCCTGCCCTCCTCCTGCGGGACCCTGCCCTGCCCTCACTCCTGTACCCCGGACCTGCTCCCCCAGCCGCCACATAGGACTTCCTGTCACTACCATCACCGCCCACCCCCAGGATACCTTCCACAATGCTTTCCAACCATCCTGGGGGGTGAGTGCTGGCAACCGCCTGGAGCCTGGAGATCACGTCCATGTCAGGTAAGAGGGACCTGCGTGGTGTTTGCTTGATGTCCGTCCGTCTTAGGAGCGAAAGAGGATCACGGCTCCTCCGTGCGTCCTTTTTATCCCCCTTTTGCCCCCCTCCTCCCCATTCCTAGGTCACTTCCCCTACATCACTTCCCCTTTAATCAATCCCTTACTAATACTTCCCCCTCTCCCCCTTCCCCTGTCGTCTCCCTGCCTTTTCCCAAATCCCCAAACAAAACTGTCACTCGCTACCTGCCCCAGTCATGCCCCCCTCCTTCGGACCCTCCGTGCCTTATCCGGGGGTTACTTTATACAGTGGGGCTTCTGTGTATGTGTGTCATTAAACAGTGGGGTAGTGTGTGATTATACAGTGGGGCTGTGTATGTCATTATACAGTGGGGCTATGTGTGTGTGCGTCATTAAACAGTGGGGTGGTGTGTCATTAAACAGTGGGGCTGTGCGTGTGTGTGTGTCATTATACAGTGGGGCTGTGTGTGTCATTATACAGTGGGGCTGTGCGTGTGTGTATCATTATACAGTGGGGCTGTACGTGTTTCAGTCATTGGTGCAGTCACTCTGTGTCATTCTATGTGGCTGCAGACTTGTGCTTCTCACATTGCTCGCAGTTCTGTGGTTATTCGGCGGGTGTGTGGCTGCAAGTTTGTGATTTGCATACATGCGGTCACATGCTGACTAGACTTGCATGACCTAATGCAACTGTATTGAACAAGGCCAAAAACGGTCTAGTCGGAAAGTGGCTGGGAATATATGCTTACGGTCACAAGACCACCTGTTCCCAGCACCAGAGAATCTTCACAGCGCTCAGTGCGCACGATATGAGAATTCACACATAGTGACTGTAGACCCGTAGCTTAAAATCCAACAACCCCTTTAACGATGGGCCGCTACTCATGGGCCACTGCTGTGTGCTTGCCCCCAGGCCAAAATTTGCCAGCCAGCCCCTGCTAACAGGTGCCGGATGGATTGACAAGCACTAGCATTACAAGTGCCAGAAGACGTGCTGAGACCAGAGCCCAGCGTTGTCCAGCAAAAGAACTGCAAGCTGAGATATTTCAAGGTAAGAAAAATGGATTTAATTATAATGTATGCTAAAGCAAGTCACCTGGAATTTTTAAGTTTGTACAAGTCTAACTTAGAAATGTTCTGGCTGAGCTTATATGCAGAATGCAAGATAGCAAATCTAAAGCTAGATTCTAAGCTAATATCCAGAGAAAAAGAGAAACTGAAAAATATTTTACATTTGGTTGACGTATTTCATAGGTTTGTTTCAGAGAAATCCAAAAATGACCGTGTAAAAATAGTATCAGTTGATACTAGTGATGTTCCCAAGATTGACTGTAATGTGGAGAGTGAACAAGATGTAAGACACATGTCTGTAATGACCACTCAAGGTGACCTTGTGTCTCATGATGTAAAAAAAGATGGAGGAGACATGACAACTGACAAAGATGATGTACAAGGAACAGATGTGCAAAGACCACTAAAAATAGAAGACGACTCAGAGGCCCAACTCCAGATTAAAGTTAGGAACAACTTGTTAAAATTATGCAAAACCATTCCTGCATATGATCACAAAATCCATGTGTGCAGAAATTCAGAGATATTTGAGAGTTTTGCTGATAAGTTTGATTTGACTAATGAGGAGAAAAATCAGTTGTTTAAAATGTGGCTTCTAGTAACTTTTTCCAGGCGGTTCTCATTAAAAATGCAGAATGATGAGTTCCATGAAGAAATAACCGATATAAGATTAAAAATTCTGATATTCTGTGGATTAAAAGAAAATTATCCAGATATTGATATTCTTCTAAAATTAAGGATTAGCCAGAAAGAATGTACTTTTACATTCATGTCCATATTTGAAAGGTTGTACAAAACTGTCATTACAAATGTCAATACACAATCAATGATAAATTGTAAACAAATTTGGATTCCTAAATTCTGCATCTCGTGTTATTGCATCACAAAAAGATTCTTTATTTGAATGTGCCCAATCCCTTGATTTTTCTAGAAAACATGAGAATCTTGAAAGGAAAATAAATCATACTAAGTTTTTGAAAACAGACAGAATTAAATCTTATCAGAAGCCAAAATCAAAATCTCCAAAACTGAGTTATCCCCAAAAGCAAATCTATGAAGTACAAAGAAAATTACATATTTGTTACAAGCCCTACCAAAAGATCCAAGAGTCCATTAAAGAAGTTGCTTTGAAAGGGTTAAAAGCTGACGGGTCAGATCTCTCCGTAAAGATGGCGGAAATTTACAAGCAGGAGCAGGTGTTTTCACAAAGTCACATTATGGAAGATAAGCTGAAGACTTCATTATCAGAGCTTTCCAAACAATCAGTAAATCTAAGAATGTCAATTTTAAATACCGTATTTTTCGGACTATAGGACGCACCGGACTATAAGGCGCACCCAGGTTTTAGAGGTGGAAAATAGGGAAAAAAATATTTGAAGCAAAAAAAAGTGGTAAAATATTTAATAACATAAATAACATACTATTATATGTGGTGTTATTACATATAATAGTACGTTATTATGTTGGAAGCTGAGGGACCAGTGTGGTGTCTGTATACTATATGAAGACACTGGAGGGTGAGTATAAGAATGGGTGCACAGGGCTTATAGTGAAAGCACCACTCCAGCACTGCAAAATAACACTGGAGTGCTGCTTTAAAATCCCATGGGAGAACTATAACTCCCAGCATGTCCTGCAGATCCTATGACATGCTGGGAGTTATAGTTCACCAAAGGAGTGGCAGAGTGCTTTATTGTGTTTTGTAAAGACTAACCTCTTAATTGTGGGAGCCAGCCTGTGGTGAGGTAAAAGCTGGAGCATCCCATGGCTGCACACACACAGAGCCCTCCCTGTTGTTGTTGCCTTTCCACAGCGCATGCGCAGGACATAAGAGGAAGCTGCAGATTCTAGGTGGAAGTCTGAAGGACCTATGATGATGTCAGAAGAGGGAGGGCTCTGAGCTGCCATGTGATGCTCCAGCCCGCCCACTTCTGGCATCACACAGGTCCTCCCTGTGCACCACAGACAGCTCAGCGTCCAGCACAGGCAGGTATGCAGCGATCTCCTGGCCCCTGCTGCTGCTGCCTCCTCCTCCCCCGGACACACAGATTCTCCCCGGAATCAGTGCTGGGGAAACTGTGTGTCCCTCCTTAAGTGCAGCATTCATTTGCTGCTCCCGCTCACCGCTCAGCTGATCGGTGGGGGGGAGCCGCTAATGAATATTCACTGCACTTAATCAGCGGGGCCATGTGGTTTCCCCAGCAGCTGATTCCGGCAGCGGGGACATCCTGAAGTGGGATATCACTGCGATCCCACTCGCTGCTCCCCCCTCCCCACATGCTATATCCGGACCATAAGACGCACCCACACTTTCCTCCCAAATTTGGAGGAAAAAAAGTGCGTCTTATAGTTGGAAAAATATGGTAGTTTTTCAAGGCATTATCGACAGATAAGATTTGATTTAAGTATTGGCTAAAAATGTAATTATATTATATGATGTGTAAATGTGTTATACAATGTATTATGTAGTAATTTGTAATTATTTTAAACAGTATAATTCTGCAGTTATATATATTCATACAGTATATAGTAAATTGTTATGATCCTTAGTGGTTGAGGATCACGAATTACTCCAGCTAAGTAACAAACATAGGACAAGCTCTAGGGAGGTGGCAAACTGGACTGACCGCAAATCTGAACCTATCCAAACACACTAGAAGTAGCCGGTGAACGTGCCTAAAAAATCCTAGACGTCTCGAGCCAGCCTGAGGAACTAACTACCCCTAGAGAGAAAGAAAGACCTCTCTTGCCTCCAGAGAAATAATCCCCACAGATATAGAATCCCCCAACAAATAATAACGGTGAGGTAAGAGGAAGGCACATACACAGGGGTGAAAACAGATTCAGCAAATGAGGCCCACTAATACTAGATAGCAGAAAATAGTAAGGGGTCTGTGCGGTCAGTAAAAAACCCTAATAAAATATCCACACTGAGATTTCAAGAACCCCCGCACCAACTAACGGTGTGGGGGGAGAAACTCAGTCCCCTAGAGCAACCAGCAAGCGAGGAGATCACATCTTAGCAAGCTGGACAAGAAACATGATGAATGCTGATAATCAAAAAATGAACGGACAAAAACTTAGCTTGTCTTGGAGAGGCTGGGAGCAAGGTAATCACAAGGAATCTGAAGAGCACTGAATACATTGATAGCAGGCAAGGAACTGAGTATCCAGGTGAGTTAAATAGGAAACGAACCAAGGATAACGAATCAGCTGATGCAGCCAACCTGCAGAAGACAAAACTACACAGTACCGCTTGTGACCACTAGAGGGAGCCTAAAAATAGAGTTCACAACAGTACCCCCCCCCCCTTGAGGAGGGGTCACCGAACCCTCATCAAGACCCCCAGGGCGATCAGGATGAGCCGCGTGGAAGGCACAAACCAAATCGGCCGCATGAACATCAGAGGCGACAACCCAGGAATTATCCTCCTGACCATAGCCCTTCCACTTCACCAAATACTGAAGCCTCCGTCTAGAGATACGAGAATCCAAAATCTTCTCCACCACGTACCCTAATTCACCCTCAACCAGCACCGGAGCAGGAGGCTCAACAGAAGGAACCACAGGTACCACATACCTCCGCAACAAAGACCTATGGAACACATTATGAATGGCAAACGATGCTGGGAGATCCAAACGAAAAGACACCGGGTTAAGGATTTCAAAGATCTTATAAGGACCGATGAAGCGAGGCTTGAATTTAGGAGAGGAGACCTTCATAGGAACATACCGAGAAGACAGCCACACCAAATCCCCAACACGAAGTCGGGGACCCACACCGCGGCGGCGGTTGGCAAAGCGCTGAGCCTTCTCCTGTGACAACCTCAAATTGTCCACCACATGGTTCCAAATCTGCTGCAACCTATCCACCACAGAATCCACCCCAGGACAGTCAGAAGACTCAACCTGACCCGAGGACAAACGCGGATGGAAACCAGAATTGCAGAAAATAGGCGAAACCAAAGTAGCAGAACTAGCCCGATTATTAAGGGCAAACTCGGCCAATGGCAAAAAAGTCACCCAATCATCCTGATCAGCAGAAACAAAACATCTCAAATAAGTTTCCAACGTTTGATTAGTTCGCTCGGTTTGGCCATTAGTCTGAGGATGGAAGGCCGACGAAAAAGATAAATCAATGCCCATCTTAGCACAAAAAGTCCGCCAAAACCTGGACACAAACTGGGATCCTCTATCAGACACAATATTTTCAGGAATGCCGTGCAAGCGAACCACATTCTGAAAAAATAGAGGAACCAAATCGGAGGAGGAAGGCAACTTAGGCAAGGGCACCAAATGGACCATCTTGGAAAAACGATCACACACCACCCAGATGACAGACATTTTCTGAGATACTGGAAGATCCGAAATAAAATCCATGGAAATGTGCGTCCAAGGCCTTTTCGGGACAGGCAAAGGCAAAAGTAAACCGCTGGCACGAGAACAGCAAGGCTTAGCCCGAGCACAAATCCCACAAGACTGCATAAAGGAACGCACATCCCGCGACAAGGAAGGCCACCAGAAGGACCTAGCCACCAAATCTCTGGTACCAAAAATCCCAGGATGACCCGCCAACACCGAAGAATGAACCTCGGAAATAACTCTGCTGGTCCATCTATCCGGGACAAACAGTCTCTCTGGTGGACAACGGTCAGGTCTATCCACCTGAAATTTCTGCAGCACTCGTCGCAAATCTGGGGAAATGGCAGACAAAATCACTCCCTCTCTGAGAATACCAGCCGGCTCAGAAACTCCCGGAGAGTCAGGCACAAAACTCCTAGAAAGTGCATCAGCCTTCACGTTCTTCGAACCAGGCAGGTATGAGACCACAAAGTTGAAACAGGAGAAAAACAGCGACCAACGAGCCTGTCTAGGATTCAGGCGCTTGGCAGATTCGAGGTAAATCAGGTTTTTGTGATCAGTCAAGACCACCACACGATGTTTAGCTCCTTCGAGCCAATGTCGCCACTCCTCAAATGCCCACTTCATAGCCAACAACTCCCGATTACCAACATCATAATTCCGCTCGGCAGGCGAAAACTTTATTGAAAAGAAAGCGCATGGCTTCATCACAGAGCCATCAGAGCTTCTCTGCGACAAAACAGCCCCTGCTCCAATCTCAGAAGCATCAACCTCGACCTGGAAGGGGAGAGAGACATCTGGTTGACATAAGACTGGAGCTGAAGAAAACCGGTGCTTCAGTTCCCGAAAGGCCTCCACGGCCGCAGGAGACCAATTAGTCACATCAGAACCCTTCTTGGTCAAATCCGTCAAAGGTTTAACCTCGCTAGAAAAATTAGCGATGAAACGACGGTAAAAATTAGCAAAACCCAAGAACTTCTGAAGACTCTTAACAGACGTAGGCTGAGTCCAGTCATGAATAGCCTGGACCTTGACTGGGTCCATCTCCACAGTAGAAGGAGAAAAAATAAAACCCAAAAAGGAGACCTTCTGTACTCCGAAGAGGCATTTTGAGCCCTTCACAAATAAAGCATTAGCACGCAGGACCTGAAACACCATCCTGACCTGCTTCACATGGGACTCCCAATCATCAGAAAAGGCCAAAATGTCATCCAGATAAACAATCATAAATTTATCCAGATATTCTTGGAAGATGTCATGCATGAAGGACTGAAACACAGAAGGAGCATTAGAGAGTCCAAAAGGCATCACTAAGTACTCAAAATGGCCTTCGGGCATATTAAATGCTGTTTTCCATTCATCTCCCTGCTTAATGCGCACAAGGTTATACGCACCACGGAGATCTATCTTAGTGAACCAACTGGCCCCCTTAATCCGAGGAAACAAATCAGACAATAGTGGCAAAGGATACTGAAATTTGACTGTGATTTTATTCAGAAGACGATAATCTATACAAGGTCTCAAAGAACCGTCCTTCTTGGCCACAAAAAAAAATCCTGCACCAAGAGGGGAAGAGGATGGGCGAATATGTCCCTTCTCCAAAGACTCCTTTATATAACTCCGCATCGCGGCATGCTCTGGTATAGACAAATTAAAAAGTCGTCCCTTAGGGAATTTACTACCTGGAATTAAATTTATAGCACAGTCACAATCCCTATGAGGGGGCAGGGCACTGGACCTGGGCTCATTAAATACATCCTGGTAGTCAGACAAAAACTCAGGGACCTCAGAAGGAGTGGAAGAAGCAATAGACACCAACGGAGTATCGCCATGAATTCCCTGACAACCCCAACTTGACACAGACATAGCTTTCCAATCTAAAACTGGATTATGAGCCTGCAGCCACGGCAGACCCAAAACGACAACATCATGCAAATTATGCAGAACGAGAAAGCGAATCACCTCCTGATGTACGGGAGTCATGCACATGGTCATTTGCGTCCAATACTGAGGCTTATTCTCAGCCAATGGCGTAGCATCAATTCCCCTCAGAGGAATAGGAAATTCCAAAGGCTCCAGGACAAAACCACAGCGCCTGGCAAACGACAAATCCATCAGATTCAGGGCAGCACCCGAATCCACAAAAGCCATAACCGGGTAGGACGACAAAGAACAAATCAAAGTAACAGACAAAATAAATTTAGGCTGTATCGTACCAATGGTGACAGGTTTAGCGATTTTTTTAAACGTTTAGAGCATGCTGAGATAACATGAGTAGAATCACCACAGTAAAAGCACAACCCATTTTGACGTCTATGACTTTGTCGCTCAATTCTGGTCAGAGTTCGGTCACATTGCATAGGTCTCCGTTCAGAAAATACCGCCAAAGGATGAACAGATTTGCGCTCCCGCAAACGCCGATCAACCTGAATGGCTAAAGCCATAGAATCACTCAGACTTGTAGGGGTGGGAAACCCCACCATAACATTCTTAACGGCCTCAGAAAGACCTTCTCTGAAACTTGCAGCCAGGGCACACTCATTCCATTGAGTAAGCACCGACCATTTCCGAAATTTTTGACAATACACCTCTGCTTCATCCAGACCTTGAGAGATAGCCAGCAACGCTTTTTCTGCCTGATTCTCAAGATTAGGCTCCTCATAAAGCAGTCCAAGAGCTAGAAAAAATGCATCTACATTAAGCAATGCAGGATCTCCTGGCGCCAGAGAGAAGGCCCAATCTTGAGGGTCGCCGCGCAACAAGGAGATAACAATTTTAACTTGCTGAGCGGAATCACCAGAGGAACGAGGTCTCAGAGACAGAAATAACTTACAATTATTCTTAAAATTCTGAAACCTAGATCTATCTCCAGAAAACAACTCAGGAATGTGTATCTTTGGTTCTGACATAGGGCTATGAATAACAAAATCCTGAATACTTTGCACCCGTGCAGTAAGATGATCCACACTAGAAGTCAGAGTCTGAATATTCATGTCTGCAGCTGAGCTCAAAACCACCCAGAGTTCAAGGGGATGAAAGAAACTAAACAGACTGCAGCAAAGGAAAAGCGGGAGGAGAAAAAAAAAAAAATGTACTCAGGTCTTCTTTTTATCCCACTTCTGCGATGCATTAAACACTTTTTTGGGCCTGCTATACTGTTATGATCCTTAGTGGTTGAGGATCACGAATTACTCCAGCTAAGTAACAAACATAGGACAAGCTCTAGGGAGGTGGCAAACTGGACTGACCGCAAATCTGAACCTATCCAAACACACTAGAAGTAGCCGGTGAACGTGCCTAAAAAATCCTAGACGTCTCGAGCCAGCCTGAGGAACTAACTACCCCTAGAGAGAAAGAAAGACCTCTCTTGCCTCCAGAGAAATAATCCCCAAAGATATAGAAGCCCCCAACAAATAATAACGGTGAGGTAAGAGGAAGGCACATACACAGGGGTGAAAACAGATTCAGCAAATGAGGCCCACTAATACTAGATAGCAGAAAATAGTAAGGGGTCTGTGCGGTCAGTAAAAAACCCTTACAAAATATCCACACTGAGATTTCAAGAACCCCCGCATCAACTAACGGTGTGGGGGGAGAAACTCAGTCCCCTAGAGCAACCAGCAAGCGAGGAGATCACATCTTAGCAAGCTGGACAAGAAACATGATGAATGCTGATAATCAAAAAATGAACGGACAAAAACTTAGCTTGTCTTGGAGAGGCGGGAGCAAGGTAATCACAAGGAATCTGAAGAGCACTGAATACATTGATAGCAGGCAAGGAACTGAGTATCCAGGTGAGTTAAATAGGAAACGAACCAAGGATAACGAATCAGCTGATGCAGCCAACCTGCAGAAGACAAAACTACACAGTACCGCTTGTGACCACTAGAGGGAGCCTAAAAATAGAGTTCACAACAGTAAATACATATACAGTATTAATGCTGTATTTTTATATGTATAGTGAAATAATTAAAATTTACTCCAGTAATACTTAGAATTACTGTAAATATACATATATTAAATATATACATATGTATAAGATAAGTAAATTATTTTGTTTTTTAAAATTAACATGAAATTTAATGTTTATTATTTTTTCATTAGAATTTTCAATTCAAAGCATGAATTGAACAAAAAAAAACCTTTTACATGGATTTATGTCTTTATTTACACAGGAAGTTATAATAAGTGCATGATTTTATATATTTAACACTTAAAAGAAAAAAAGACATAACTAAATCTAAAATTTGTGTACTGTAAATTTTATTTCTGTAACAATCTAAAACTTGTTTTTTTTCTTTGCATGGTAATATATATATATATATATATATATATATATATATATATATATATATATATATATATATAATTTACTGCATGGCATGACATGTCACAACAGGTGTTTTAGTTTAACACTTGTAACCTTAGTGAGAAGAAGACTCTGAAGCCCTCAGCCTTTGCAAGTCAAATGGATTCAGTTACAGGCCCTGCACCAAATATATGGTTTGAACTACGGCTCAAGTTTTCTATGGATGAGTCTTTTTATCTATGGAATGTTTTACAAAGTGTTAGCTTATGTGTATTTGGGGAATATTCAAAGAAATATTAAATTAATAAATCTAATAGTTTACAATGCGCATTGATAATTAGGATATAATAATTTGAGTTAATACATATGTATTCTTATTCTTTGTATGTGAAATATGTAGTTTCAACTTATATGTGTGTCACAGTCTGAGTGACAGATGACAGATGAGTGTATGAGCAGCTGCTAAGAGTGACTATAATGTGGAATGTGTATGTACAGTATGAGAGAGGCCTCATGGTATTCTATGAAATATTTACTCAACATATATTTCTATATTTATTTAGTAATTATTATTTCTTGATTTAGTTAATAGTGAATAAGTGCAATCACATCTCAATATGGTTTATCAAGAAAATCTACATTTAGAACATTTTTTCCAAATGACAATTTTATGGTATTCCGTGTTTTTTTTAATGGTTATATAGATGGGTACACATCTTCAAACAAATATATGGCACAAGCTGATATGACAGTTATAAAATTAATTATTTTTGAAATTTGGATTTTATAAATGAATTTTTTCATAAAATAATATTTTTTTTATATTAAAGGGAACCTGTCACCCGGTTTTTTCATGATGAGATAAAAATAGCGTTAAATAGGGGCAGAGCTGTGCTTTACATTAGTGTATTTTTTGTGCCTTTATTTCCCACCTATGCTGCCGAAATACCTTTGTAAAGTCGCCGTTTTGGGCTGTCACTCATGCTGGTCGGGTCATATGGGCGTGGTGACATCGCTGTTTCTCCCCCAGATCTTGCTCATCTTTCCGTTGGTGGCGTAGTGGTGTGTGCGAACTCGGCTTCAGGAAAATGGCCACCGCGATCTCCATCTGCGCACGCGCGGCATCCCGCGGCCATTTTCCTGAAGCCCCGAGAAGCCGAGCACTACCATCTGCGCACTCGCGGCCTCAGGAAGATGGCCGCGCCCACCGATAAACCGCTGAATAGCGCAGATCGCGCTCTTTTCCTTCAGCTGCGCAGTGGATTCGCCTGTTGGGCATGCGCACACCACTTCGCCACCAACGGAAAGATGAGCAAGATCTGGGGGAGAAACAGCGATGTCACCACGCCCATATGACCAGACCAGCGTGAGTGACAGCCCAAAGCGGCGACTTTACAAAGGTATTTCGGCCAGATAATTAGAGAAAAGGAATAAGGTGCGTTCGCAGCCCGGGGTCCTCCGTGCAGAGATGGAACCTGCTGCTAAGCAATGACGGACTATATGGCGGTACAATGAGGATACACACGAGTTAGCTTCACCCTGTGTGAAATAGACGAACCCTGTTGCGTCACAGGGCTGCAGTACCGCACGTAACAAAACTAATAATAGCACGAGAGTGCATGTGATGCCGCACTGGCGGAGCCACTAACCACCCAGACTTGGGTTTGGAAAGCGCGGTGATAGCGCACGGCGCTGCACTGGCGGTCACAGCAATAGACGCTGTTTGTGTAGCAGTGTTGGTTACAAGTCGGGCGCTAGATTACAATCATCCTCCTTACGCGAGCATTCAAACACAAGGGAGGGGATGATTAATGAGCGACTTTCACTCACAACACACATATATAAACAAGAGTATACTAGCGCATGGCCGTGCGGCCATGCAAACCTTTTATAGCTGCAGCATGTACAGGACCTTCCCAGAAGGACCAATGGGAGGCTGCCACAGAAGTTGAGCATCTTCAGGACCTTCCTGGAGGACCTATGGGATCTGCTGCAGTATCTGAGCATGTGACCCTCGATCTCCAACGGGAGATCTTGCCCTGGGCATGATCAGAAGGGGAAAAGCAGGACTTAGTCCCAAAAGCGTCTGCTCGCCGCTGCCCAGCACTGGCTTTAATGGCAGAAGCTGGAAAAGCAGCAGTAACCCTTTGCACAGAGTGAGACTGAGCAAGACGCTGGGACCGACGTCTCCGCTGAGCAGGCTCCACTGCGGCTGATGCAGAATGAGAGACCGCAGCAGACATGGTTCGAGATTCCTCCTGTGCAGCAACGGGAACTTGACTCCCAACATTACCGCCCCCCCCCTTTGGCCTCGCTATGCTCAAAGGCTGCAATGAGCAGCGGAGCCCGAATGTGCTCTACAGGTTCCCAGGTTCTGTCCTCAGGGCCATGGCCCTTCCAGTCCACCAGATAGTATTTTTTGCCATGTACTACCTTGCACCCCACGATAGCATTCACTTCGTACTCATCCGTGGATGAACCCGATGTCCCAGCAGATGACTCAGAAAACTGGGACATATAGACGGGCTTTAAGAGGGAAACGTGGAAGGTGTCGGTGATACCAAGGCGAGGAGGAATAGCCAAACGGTAGACCACAGGGTTAACCTGTTCCAGAACCTTGAAAGGACCAATGTAGCGAGGTGCAAACTTAGTGGACTCAACTCGCAGCCTGATGTTACGGGCGGAGAGCCACACTAAGTCGCCAGGAGCGAAGGTCGGAGCGGGGCGCCGGTGAGCATCGGCAGAAACCCTCATTCTCTCCTTGGAAGCCCGAATGGCATCCTGTGTGCGGTCCCAAATGTCACGTGCCTCCACTGCCCAGTCTGCCACCCTGGAATCAGTGGATGACACGGGCATGGGCACAGGGACACGCGGATGCTGGCCGTAATAAAGGAGAAAAGGAGTCTGCCCAGTGGAATCGGCTACGGCGTTGTTCAGAGCAAATTCTGCCCAAGGTAACAAAGATGCCCAGTCATCCTGCCTAGCAGAGACAAAATGTCGCAAATATGTCACCAGAGTCTGGTTGGCCCTCTCTACCAACCCATTCGTCTCGGGATGATATGCAGAGGAGAGATTTAGTTCTATGCTGAGTAAACGACAGAGCTCTCTCCAAAACCGAGATGCGAACTGGGGACCCTGGTCACTGACAATTTTATCAGGCATGCCATGTAAACGGAAATATGTTTAATGAACAACGCCGCCAAGGCCCGTGCAGAAGGTAACCGTGGAAGCGGCACCAAGTGCACCATCTTAGAGAAATGATCGGTGACAACCCAGATAATGGTGCAGTTACGAGACTTGGGTAAGCCCACCAAGAAGTCCATCCCGACCATCTCCCAGGGCCTGTCTGCCACCGGCAGGGGGTAAAGTTGCCCAGCAGGCCGTTGCCGAGGAGACCGATTCTTGGCGCAGGAGACACACGCCCGAATATAGTCCCCGACGTCACGGGCCATATGCGGCCACCAGTACGTCCTCGCCAAAAGCTCAGATGTCATCTTGGTCCCAAAATGTCCACCCACCCTGGACGAGTGAGCCCAAGAGAGAACCTCTGGTCGCAAATTAGATGGAACAAAAGTCTTGCCTGGGGGCACAGACTCTAGCGAAACCAGAGCCACAGTTCTCAGGCTCTCAGAAGTGACAATAAGCCGAGGCTCCTCCTCCTCCTCAGATGACACAACGGAGCGAGAAAGAGCGTCGGCACGAATATTCTTCTCCCCGGAGAGAAAATGGAGAGTAAAATGGAACCGTGAGAAGAACAGGGACCATCTAGCCTGGCGAGAATTCAGCCGCTGGGCCGTCTGTAAGTACACCAAGTTCTTGTGGTCTGTGAACACTTGGAAGGGAAAGTGAGCTCCCTCCAAGAGGTGTCTCCACTCTGAGAAAGCCAACTTCATGGCTAGCAACTCCTTGTCCCCGATGGAATAATTCCTCTCCGCTGGTGAAAAGGTCTTGGAGAAGAAGAAGCAAGGATACTTCCGACCTTGAGCATCCTTTTGGAAGAGGACTGCTCCAGCACCAACAGATGAGGCATCCACCTCCATAATAAATGGCTTATCTACATCGGGGCGATGTAGTATGGGAGCGCTAGCGAAGTGTGACTTAATCAAGAGAAAGGCCTTGGAGACCTCTCCGACCACAACTTGGGATTTGCTCCCTTCTTGGTGAGGGCAACCAAGGGAGCTACCAAAGTTGAGAAGTGTGGGATGAACTGGCGATAGTAATTAATGAACCCCATAAAGCGCTGCACCGCTTTAAGAGAATGGGGTTCTTGCCAGTCCATCACAGCCTGTAGCTTGGCAGGATCCATAGCCAATCCCTGGGCAGAGATGATATAGCCAAGGAAAGGCAAGGACTCCTGCTCAAACACACACTTCTCCAACTTGACGTATAGGGAGTTTGCCCGTAAGAGGTCAAAAACTTTGCGAACATCTCTCCGATGGGAGTCAATATCTGGAGAGTAGATGAGAATATCATCCAGATAGACTACGACCGAGGTGGTGAGCATCTCCCAGAAGATGTCGTTCACAAAGTCTTGGAAAATGGCTGGGGCATTACCAGATATTCATAGTGCCCATCCCTGGTGTTAAAAGCGGTCTTCCATTCGTCCCCCTCACGGATGCGAATCAGGTTGTAAGCACCCTGCAGATCTAACTTAGTAAATACCCTTGCTCCCCGTAGCCTATCAAAAAGCTCAGATATCAGGCGTAATGGGTATTTATTCTTAACTGTGATGGCGTTAAGACCCCTGTAGTCTATGCATGGACGTAGTTCTCCATTCTTCTGCACGAAGAAGAACCCAGCCCCTGCAGGTGACACTGACTTCCTAATGAATCCTCTTGCCAGATTCTCTTGAATGTACTGGGACATTGCCTCCGTCTCCGGGAGAGATAACGGATAGACTCAACCCCGGGGAGGCTCAGGACCAGGCAAGAGGTCAATAGGACAGTCATAGGGGCGGTGAGGAGGAAGGGCCTCTGCAGCCCTTTTGGAGAACACGTCCGCATAGGACCAATAGTGCTTGGGGAGAGAGGAAAGATCTGCGGGTACCTCTGTAGAAGTAACCTGAACGCACTCCCTCTGACATCTACCCTCACATGATTTACTCCATCCCAAAATTTTCCCTGAGGACCACTCTATATGAGGGGAATGATAGCAAAGCCATGGTATCCCCAACAGGACCTCATCAATTCCCTCAGGAATGACTAATAGGGAGATAATCTCCTGATGTTATGGAGACATAGAAAGAGTGAATGGAATAGCCTGATGTGTAATCTGTGAGGGTAGTGTTGACCCATTTACCACTCAAACGGACACAGGTTTGGCGAGCATCACCAGGGGTATTGCGTGACGCTGGGCGAAAGCAGATGACATGAAATTGCCCTCAGCCCCGGAGTCCAGGCAAAGCTCTACCGTAAGAGTGGATGGGCCTATGGTTATTGTCCCCTTGAAGGACAATTTAGAGGAAAACGTCTCCGTGTCTAGTGTACCTCCTCCAACTACCACTAGACGCTGACGTTCCCCTGACCGCTGAGAACACTTGGAGGCAAGATGTCCTGACTACCGGCAAACATGACAGACCATAGGTGCACGAGCGGACCGGGACTCAGATCCTGCACGCAACCCCTCTATGGCCTCAAGTGACTCGGATGCCTGGACCGGAGATTCCTGAGGTTTGGTGAAGGTGGGAGCCAGCCGAAACCTCTGCCTACACTGGGCTCGCTCCAACCTTCGCTCGTGAAAACGAAGGTCGATGCGGGTTGATATAGCTATGAGCTCCTCCAGTGTAGCGGGAATCTCCCTAGTGGCCAAAGCGTCCTTCACTTGGTCAGCCAGCCCTCTCCAAAATACTGGGATAAGGGCCTTATCCGACCATTCCAGCTCAGACGCTAATGTCCAGAAGTGGACGGCAAAATGGCTGACCATGGACGAGCCCTGAGTCAATGCCAGCAGCTGGAGCGTTGTATCATGGGTGACTTGGGGTCCTAAAAGGACCTGTTTCAGAGTGCTCAGAAACCGAGGAGCACTCTGCACCACATGATCGTCGCGCTCCCACAGCGGCGTAGCCCACTGCAATGCCCTGTCCGACAGCAGAGAAATTATGAATCCCACCTTTGCCCGCTCTGTGGGAAAACGTGCAGCCAGGAGCTCGAGGTGTATACTGCACTGGCTCACGAAACCCCAACAGGATTTACTGTGACCAGAGTATTTCTCTGGCAGCGGGAGGTGAGATAAGGTTGGAACAGAGATGGCAGAGGGCAAAGCTGCCGCAGCCACGCTAGCAGCCTGAACAGCTATTGCGGTAACATCCACCGCTGAGGTTGCACGCTCGAGAGCCGCCAACCTGCCCTCCAGCAGTTGGATGTACCCCTGCAATCGCTGTTCGTCCGTCATTACTTAGCCAGACCCTGGCGCTAGCATAATGTTAGGGCTAGCGGAACGCACCAAATAATTAGAGAAAAGGAATAAGGTGCGTTCGCAGCCCGGGGTCCTCCGTGCAGAGATGGAACCTGCAGCTAAGCACACACGAGTTAGCTTCACCCTGTGTGAAATAGGTGGACCCTGTTGCGTCACAGGGTTGCAGTACCGCACGTAACAAAACTAATAATTTAATAGCACGAGAGTGCATGCGATGCCGCACTGGCGGACGCCACTAACCACCCAGACTTGGGTTTGGAAAGCGCGGTGATAGCGCACGGTGCCGCACTGGCGGTCACAGCAATAGATGCTGTTTGTGTACCAGTGTTGGTTACAAGTCGGGCGCTAGATTACAATCATCCTCCTTACGCGAGCATTCAAACACAAGGGAGGGGATGATTAATGAGCGACTTTCACACACAACACACACACACACACACATAAACAAGAGTATACTAGCGCATGGCCGTGCGGCCATGCAAACCTTTTATAGCTGCAGCATGTACAGGACCTTCCCAGAAGGACCAATGGGAGGCTGCCACAGAAGTTGAGCACCTTCAGGACCTTCCTGGAGGACCAATGGGATCTGCTGCAGTATCTGAGCATGTGACCCTCGATCTCCAATGGGAGATCTTGCCCTGGGCATGCTCAGAAGGGGAAAAGCAGGACTTAGTCCCAAAAGCGTCTGCTCGCCGCTGCCCAGCACTGGCTTCAATGGCAGAAGCTGGAAAAGCAGCAGTAACCCTTTGCACAGAGTGAGACTGAGCAGGACGCTGGGACCGACGTCTCCGCTGAGCAGGCTCCACTGCAGCTGATGCAGAATGAGAGACCGCAGCAGACATGGTTCGAGATTCCCCCTGTGCAGCAGCGGGAACTTGACTCCTAACAATCATTAATTATTATTTTATTTTTCCAAATATAAATTCCATATTAATATTCTGATAATAATTATATGGATATTATTGATTGCTATGGTATGCTGCGACATTACAGGTTAGGAAAATTACCAGATTTGGTATAGAATAGGGAATGAAGACTTCAATAGAATAGGGAATGAAGACTTCAATCAAGATACTGAAGTTACGTTAATAAAGACTTTTCATATTTTTAAATTCAATTGATTCTTAAAAGTTGCAAGAAGAAAAAGCCGCTATGCAAAAGTTCCACAAGGTAACAATGCTGATTTCTGAGTAATAATAGACTGTGTCAATTACAATTCATGTCACCACTGACAACCACAACTGCAGTATCCTTCACTGACAACTATGAGTACAGTATCTAAACTGACAACCACAATTGGAGAGGACTATGATCCTATGATTTCAAGATTAACTGTGTTATTACGTTTTATCATGTTCCAGTGGTTTCCTATCACCTATAAGACTAACAATAAGGTAATTGTCAGGACACTACAATCTTGACATGTGTCCTGTGCACTAAGGACTGGTTATGGTGCTAGGATTAGCAAGGAAGAGTCAATTTAACACTTGCTGTGCTGACCAAAGATGTCACAACTGTTCCAAGACCAGTGTGGATGATATGGAAAGATTCCAGATGACATCCAAGGCGAGCCAATGTAATTCAGGTCTTTAAAGGTGACACTGCACAGATATTAAAGCTACATTTCATCTATGGACTTTGTTTTCTTATCAACATTTGAATTTATGGACTTTGATTGACATATGACACATGGTTTCTACAAAATCTACATGTTATCATCTATTTCAAAAGAATTATAATAAAGATTGTTTTAAAAGAACCAAGAAGAAGACATCAAGATGAAGACCAGATGACATCAGATGATGATCAGACCTGAGATGCTTCAATTATGTATAGGGAAGTATAACTATATATGAATATTAGTCACGGCTTACCATAACATGAATTTACATATCATTATGTTATTGAGTACGTATAACACTATTATTATTATTATTAATAACATTAAATTATTTTGCCAAAGAAGAAGAAAAGAAGATCTTATTAATATATTTACTTTGAGGGTTCCAATCAGTGTCTGTCACCCTCAAAAGGGGGAATTGTTAAATATTAATTGTTAATTGAATTATTCTTATTCTCAATTCTGTACTGAGCACATTGCCTCTCGCTGACATTACATGAGTTATTTCTGTATACTTAGCTCAGAGTATAAGTCAACACCATATAGAGATAACACGTGGTCTATGGGACACATTTATAATCACAGCTCTTAGGAGGAGGGGGGCTGTCACGTGGGGGTCACCTCCTGTCTGCATCTCCATCATTCTCCATGGACTTCAGACAACTCACAGAAGAAATGAACAACTGGTAGCCATGATGACTTCTATTCCATGACAGAAAGACAGACGCTTTTTACCATCTCAGGAAAGATGAGGAACAAATGGACAATCTGTTCGTAACTATTTTACCTATTTTATGTTTTGCTGCAATGTGGTTTTTCTGTGGACAATCCAATAAACCACTACAATTTTTATGAAAATATCATGACATTTTTTCTTTAAGAGTAATGCATCTGGTAAAGAGTCCTGATTAAATAAATGTGCAAAATAAGCATATTTAACACGGTCACAATCGTAAAGAGGATTCTGAGAAAGATCAGTATCATAGATCAATCCCTCTCTGGCCCTCTGGCTGTGAGTGTCAGGGGTCCAAATGTATCCTGACTGCAGTTTACCCAGGCCTGACATAGAGCATTGAAAATAGAAAAAAATCTAATTTTCCCCACAAAAATGTTATTTTAGCCCCACCGTGAATTAGGTGGGCTCTCATCCCTACAGAAATGCCAAACATGTGGATGCTAACTGTTATTTAGGTACACTGGGGCTCAGAAGGGAGAGGGGCATTTGGATTTGGGACACAGAATTTGCTAAATGTCTTTTGGGGGACGAAGGCCATTTTGCTTTTCCAGAACCTTTGTACTGCCAGTAACATGGAAGCCCCCTATATTTCTGTTAAAGGCAACCTGTCACCCCCCAAAATCGAAGATGAGCTAAGCCCACCAGCATCAGGGGCTTATCTATAGTATTCTGTAGCATTCTATAGCATTCTGTAGCATTCTGTAACATATGATGGATCTGAGTGGGGACTTGCTTTTTTTGTGGATTGAGTTGAAGCTTTTATTGGCAAAATTTTTCATAACATTTAGGATTACATTTTAGCTGTGTTCTTTTTATCAGAGGTGCAGAAAACTGTGATGCCACTTTTATGAAATCCTAATAAATAAAAAAAAGAAACACCGCCAGATCACATGTTCTATGGTGTCCACAGTGCCCCCATCTGCATGATTATAGGAAATCTTCCACTGGGGGTTCCGTCTGACTCAAGTATTTCAGAGATTTACACGGAAATCCCGATGTAAGCTTTCAGCGCAGAGCTCAGGACACCGGCATCAGGGGCTTATCTACAGCATTCTGTAATGCTGTAGATAAGCCCCCGATGTATCCTGAAAGATGAGAAATAAAGGTTAGATTATACTCACCTGGGCGGGCGGTCCGATCCAATGGACATCGCGGTCCAGGGCTTCCCATCTTCTTACGATGACGTCCTCTTCTTGTCTTCATGCTGCGGCTCCGGTGCAGGCGTACTTTGTCTGCCCTGTTGAAGGCAAAGTACTGCAGTGCGCAGGTGCAGGGAAAGGTCAGAAAGGCCCGGCGTCTGCGCACTGCAGTACTTTGCCTTCAACAGGGCAGACAAAGTACGCCTGTGCCGGAGCCGCAGCATGAAGACAAGAAGAGGACGTCATCATAAGAAGATGGGAGGCCCCGGACCGGACCGCGATGCCCATTGGATCAAACCGCCCGCCCAGGTGAGTATAATCTAACCTCTTTTTCTTATCTTTCAGGATACATCGGGGGCTTATCTACAGCATTACAGAATGCTGTAGATAAGCCCCTGATGCCGGTGGACTTAGGTCATCTTCCATTTTGAGGGTGACAGATTCCCTTTAATTCATAGTTTTGATGCCTTCAGTGTGAATTTACAATTTTCAAAGTCATGAAAATACAGAAAAATCTTTAAATGAGAAGGTGTGTCCAAATTGTTGGTCTGTTACTGTATATATAAATAAATTATTATTTTGTGATCTTATTTAATGTTTTTTACAAGTTTCTCTTCACTTTTTTTCACCTTTTACTTTTTTACTTCTTCCTACTATGGGACTTTCATTTTCTGCAGTCTCATCCCTGTTATAAGGTATAGTAATACATGAGCACTGCTATACCTCATAGACTGTCAGCAAAGTAGATGGATCATGCACTGTGCATGATCTAACTAACTTGCTAGTGCCTGGTGACCCGGATGTCATCATGGCAATGGTCGGGACCGATCCAAGGGTAGAGAGGCTTTCTTAACTCTGCCTGCTCGCTAAATGCTGCAATCTCACAAAACGCAGCATTTAGGGGGTGTGATGCAGTGACCCCTGTAACAGGTAGGGGGCGCTGCATGGTCTCCCCGGTATGTGCACGGAGTTGTATTGAGGCCGTGAGAATAGACCTGCAGTGATGTCAGGATCACGTGACCAGCCATGTGATCCATTACTGTGGGTGTGGTTACAGGTACATAACGTGACCAGGGTGTGGGTCACATGGTCCCTGGGTTCCTGTGTGGTTCCAGTGAGTGGACCTGAGTGGTGAGGCTACAGGGGGTTCCTGAGCGCTGTGTGTGGGCTGTGTATGCCCCTGTGCTGGAAGACCTGGTAGGAGGCTTCCTGGAGAGCACATGCTGGCGTGAGAGGTCCTGGGAGGTGTACCAGGACCCCTGAGCAACACACAGTGGTACTTGGGGAAGCTACAGTCCTTCGGAGGCTCTGGACTGACTGATGTGTGCCGGCCAGGCAAGTTGGTGAACCCCGTAAGGCAGTTTCCCCAAGAGAGAGGACTGACAAGGAGTCAGCAGATGGAGCAGGAGCTCCCATAAGGTACCTCCACAAGCTGTTGGTGCTTGTAACCTGGACTGCGTGGTAACCCACGACAACTGGTCAGTGAGGACCAGCATGTTTAGTGTCCGTGAGTCCAACCCGTAGTTAAAGTGTTTGAAGATGCAAGTTAATGTCACCAGTTGGCGCCTATTGTGTTTCGTGAGACATACATAATGAACTGTGCATAACCCGGTTTATGAGGCTTAATAAACCGTATGGACTGCTTTGTTTTAAAAACCCGTGCCCGTGTGCTTGAATATCGCAGCCAAGCGAGTGTCCCCCAACACACTCAGTAAGAATAGTCTTACATTTGGTGCTTGAAGCGGGCAACGATCCAGCACGCACACGTGGTGTTCAATTGCTGTAACTCGGCGGGGCCACGAAGATTGCGTCTGGCTGTAACTCGGCGGGGTTACAAAGCTGACAAGCGTCTGGCTGTAACTCGGCGGGGTTACGAAGGGGACAAGCGGCGTCCTGTGGATTGGCGGGTCCACGAAGCCGGCGGTAGAGCCTGGTGGAGCGTAGCTGCAGTGGCAGCAAGAGGTTCCCCAGCAGTGGGAGCTGCAGTGGCTGGTGGTTGGCAGCCGGAGGTGTCGGTTGTATGTGACTACAGTGGGAGCTGTGGCGGTACCAGCAGGAGCTGGCGAAGTGACATAGAAAAAAAAATAAATTTTTTTTTTTCCTTTCAGGTTGTGCAGACTCTTAAAGGGCCAGTACAAGCCCAGAGACAAAGGGGTGTACTGTGCGAACTGGGGCCTGAGTGCCGTGGGGAAGTCCACGAGACATACATAATTAACTGTGCATAACCCGGTTTATGAGGCTTAATAAACCGTATGGACTGCTTTGTTTTAAAAACCCGTGCCCGTGTGCTTGAATATCGCAGCCAAGCGAGTGTCCCCCAACACACTCAGTAAGAATAGTCTTACAAGGGTTAAAGTACCTCCTGGCACTGAGAGCTGGGTGTCAGTTGTCAGAATCAGCTGACACCCGGTGGCGATCACCATGATATACATGTACTGCATTGGTCTGGAAGTGCTTCCTGATCATGACATACATTTACTGCAAATGTCTAGAAGGGTTAAAGGGCCACTGTCACCCCCTCCAGCCGTTATAAACTAAAAGAGTCACCTTGTGCAGCAGTAATGCTGCAGTCTAACAAGGTGGCTCTTTTAGTTTTTGATTCATTTATTACCTCAATAAAGCGTTTTAAAAATTGGCCACACATACCAGATATTGTACCAGGAGGCGGTCCGAAGCGTCCTGTATGAATCCCCCAACTGCCGTCACTCTTCTCTTCAGAGCCGATGGTACCCGCCCCCTTCGCGTTGTTGCGTCTTAAATCCGGCGCCTGCGCTGTGCGTGCCTGCCCGGGGCAGGCGCAGTCTTCATTGTCAGTCACATCTCAGATGCTGCACAAGGTGGCTCTTTTAGTTTATAACGGCTGGAGGGGGTGACAGTGGCCCTTTAAGAGAGGGGAACTGCGTGCTCCCTAAGCACAGTGCCCAGGAATCTGCTCGCACCTTGAGCAGCCACCAAGCTGGAAGGAGGATACAAAGCGGGACCGGGGGCCATTTTTAAAAAAATTACCAATAATACAACATGCAAGTTACAAATACCATCACTCCATGGCCAGACCACATATCACCACCACATAGTGACCGAATAATACCACATATAAAGAACAAATACTGCCACACCGTGACCAGATCACATATTACCACCACATAGTGACTGAATGCTACAATAGTGATCAGTCAGTAGTGTAGCTACTGGGGGGGCAGAGGGGGCCATCGCCCCGGGCCCTGTCACATGAAGGGGCCCACCAGGAGCCAGGGCAGGGCCACTTCTGTGAGGAGGCAGAACACCGCATAGGAGGAGAGCAGTATGTCTGCTCCTGTCTGACAGAGACTCTGCACGCTGCTAGCACAGTGGCCGGCTGCAGTCTCCCCCCTGCAGTGAATGGTGCTGCCCGTCTGACCTGATGATGACGCTTTTCCTGGCTGCAGTTTTCCTTCACTCTGTGCACAAGCTGGGATTGGCTCAGGCACGCTCGGTCCTAGTGCCCACATCTTGCATTTCACTCACACTTCCTGGTCCTGCCTGCAGTGTAAACTTCATCAGTAAGTGGGGATGGGACTTATTAGGTTTATTAAATTCAGGTATGTCACTGTGAGACCGTTGGGGTATTGTGGGGGAGGGGGGACAGGGCACTGGAGGGTAAATGTGAGACCATTTGGGTGTTGAGGGCAGAAGGTGGGTGAGGTGGGACAGGGCACTAAGGGGTGGATGTGAGATGATGGGGGTATTGGGGCTGAAGTGGGGGAGGGGGACAGGTCACTGGGGGCTGAATATTATAATGTTTAGTTATGATATATGTGCTCCATCATGTAATATTTGCTGTCTGGGGTGGTTGGAGATGGGGGGAGGGGTAGGGGGCTATTGATAAGTACCACCTGGGTCTTTTATGAGTATTAGTATAAGGAGCCCGCATACAGTAACCAGGAGCTGCATCACATTTACAGCACCACTCCAGCATTATTTTTATTTCACTGCTGGAGCGGTGCTGAAAATCCGCGTCCCCTGCCCCCTGTCTGTTACTTGCCTTCTGGCGTTTTCATCTGTTTTTGTCTCCCCTCGGCTCCGTCTCCTGCAGTTTGTGGCCTGTCCGAGGCTCCAGTGTTTCATGGAGCAGCGCAGAGGTCACTAATCAGTGTGAGTCTGTGGGAGCCTCGTTCTGGCCTCCTTCTCACTCTCAGGCTATGTGCACACGGTGCGGATTGGCCGCTGCGGATTCGCATCAGTTTTCCATCTGGTTTTCAGTGCCATCTAAACCTATGAAAAACCAAATCCGCAGCGCCCATGGTGCGGAAAATACCACGCAGAAACGCTGCATTGTATTTTCCGCAGCATGTCAATTCCATTTACGGATTCCGCAGCATTTTACACCTGCTCCTGTATAGGATTCCGCAGGTGGTAAAACGCAGGTGAAATCTGCACAAAAAACACAGGAAATCAGCGGTAAATCCGCACACGAATCTGCAACAAGTGCACATAGCCTCATAGTCTTACATTGAGCGCTTGTGACATAGCTTCTAACTTCTGGCCAGTCAGAAGCTGCGCTCACAAGTTTGAGCAGCGGCACTGCAGCAGTGCCACAAAATAGTGATTACGCCGAAGGATGACTAAATGACCAGGGCATCCAAATCATTACAGGGAGCTGTGAGTCCATCATACTGTGTATAAGGAAGCTGTGAGTCCATCATACTGTGTATAAGGGAGCTGCGGGCCCATCATACTGTGTATAAGGGAGCTGCGGGCCCATCATACTGTGTATAAGGAAGCTGCGGGCTCATCATACTGTGTATAAGGGAGCTGCGGGCCCATCATACTGTGTATAAGGGAGCTGCGGGTCCATCATACTGTGTATAAGGGAGCTGCGGGCCCATCATACTGTGTATAAGGGAGCTGCGGGTCCATCATACTGTGTATAAGGGAGCTGCGGGCCCATCATACTGTGTATAAGGGAGCTGCGGGCCCATCATACTGTGTATAAGGAAGCTGCGGGCTCATCATACTGTGTATAAGGGAGCTGCGGGCCCATCATACTGTGTATAAGGGAGCTGCGGGCCCATCATACTGTGTATAAGGGAGCTGCGGGCCCATCATACTGTGTATAAGGGAGCTGCGGGCCCATCATACTGTGTATAAGGGAGCTGCGGGCTCATCATACTGTGTATAAGGGAGCTGCGGGTCCATCATACTGTGTATAAGGAAGCTGTGAGTCCATCATACTGTGTATACGGGAGCTGCGGGCCCATCATACTGTGTATACGGGAGCTTCGGGCCCATCATACTGTGTATAAGGGAGCTGCGGGCCCATCATTCTGTGTATAAGGGAGCTGCGGGCCCATCATACTGTGTATAAGGGAGCTGCGGGCCCATCATACTGTGTATAAGGGAGCTGTAAGCCCATCATATTGTGTATAAGGGAGCTGCGGGCCCATCATACTGTGTATAAGGGAGCTGTGGGCCCATCATACTATGTATAAGGGAGCTGCGGGCCCATCATACTGTGTATAAGGGAGCTGCAGGACCATCATACTGAGTATATGGGAGCTGCGGGCCCATCATACTGTGTATAAGGGAGCTGTAAGCCCATCATACTGTGTATAAGGGAGCTGCGGGCCAATCATACTGTGTATAAGGGAGCTGCAGGCCCGTCATACTGTGTATAAGGGAGCTGCGGGCCCATCATACTGTGTATAAGGGAGCTGCGGGCCCGTCATACTGTGTATAGGGAGCTGTGGACCCATCATACTGTGTATAGGGAACTGTGAAGGCATATTGTGCATATGGGAGCTGTTGGCCCATTACACTGTATATAGGGGAGCTCTGGGGGGCATTATACTTTCTATAGTGGAGTTCTGTCAGCATTATACTGTCTATAGGGGAGCAGTGGTATCATACTGTGTAGAGGGGAGCAGTGGGAACATCACACGGTGTACAGGGGAGTTATAGAACCATCATAATGTGTGTAGGGGAGCTGTGGGAGCCTTAGACTGTGTATAGGGAAGCTTTAAGTTCACGATACTGTGTATAATGGAGCAGTACATGGGGGAACTTAGGGGACATTATTATTGTGCATATGGTCCAATATGGCGGTAAAGTCAATGTTCGTTTTTGTATATAGATTTATTTTCAATAACAGTAGTGTCACATTCTGAGGTTCCCCTATATTCACAATAAGTGCGCAACCGTAGCTGTAATCAGGGTTAGCTGGTTAGGGGCCCACTCAGATGTTTCGCCCCCCTAAGTTGAAACCCTAGCTACGCCTCTGTGATCAGTATTAAAAAATTCCACAATACTAATATTACCATAAGTGCCATTATACAAGGGAGCTCTGTACATAGATATACAGTGTATAGTGTCAGTGTACAGGTAATTTAGTGATCACCAGTGACATTATACACAGGAGCTCTGCATATAGTGTCAGTGTACAGGTAATACTGTGATCACCGGTGACATTATACACTGCAGATCTGTATATAGTGTCAGTGTACAGGTAATACAGTGATCACCGGTTACATTATACACAGGAGCGCTGTATATAGTGTCAGTGTGCAGGTAATACAGTGAATACAGTGATCACCAGTGACATTATATACAGGTGCTCTGTACATAGTATAGAGTGTATAGTGTCAGTGTACAGGTAATACAGTGATCACCAGTGACATTATACACAGGAGCTCTGTATATAGTGTACAGGTAATACAGTGATCACCAGTGACATTATACACAGGAGCTCTGTATATAGTATAAGTGGATAGGTAATGCAGTGATCACCAGTGACATTATACCCAGGAGCTCTGTATATAGTGTATAGTGTACAGGTAATACAGTGATCACCAGTGACATTACACACAGGAGCTCTGTATATAGTGTCAGTGTATAGGCAATACAGTGATCACCAGTGATATTATACACAGGAGCTCTGTATATAATATCAGCATACAAGTAATACAGTGATCACAGGTGACATCATACACAGGAGCTCTGTATACAGTGTATAAAGTACAGGTAATAAAGTGATTACCGGTGGCATTATACCCAGGAACTCTGTATACAGTGTATAGAGTACAGGAAATAGAGGGATCACTAGTGAAATTATACACAGTAGCTTGGTATATAGTGTATAGTGTACAGATAATACAGTGATCACCGGTGAGGCGGTGACATTATACACAGGAGCTCTGCATATAGTGTCAGTTTACAGGTAATACAGTGATCACCAGTGACGTTATACACAGGAGCTCTGTATATAGTGTCAGTGTACAGGTAATACGGTGATCACCAGTGACGTTATACACAGGAGCTCTGTATATAGTGTCAGTGTACAGATAATACAGTAACCACCAGTGACATTATACCCAGGAGATCTTGTATATGGTGTCAGTGTACAGGTAATACAGGGATCACCAGTGACATTATATACAGGAGCTCTGTATATAGTGTCAGTGTACAGGTAATACAGTGATCATCGGTGACGTCTTTAGTTGAAGATATTCATTTTCGCTTTTCTTCTTCATCCAGCACAGACCACCATCAATTCTTCCAGCCAGGACATGTCTCTCCTGAAAATAACAGTTATCTGGAGCACAGTACCCAATTTTTCCCCAACTTCAACACTATGACTGAAAACAATATCCTCAAAAATAAAAGACATCACAGCAGTAATAATATCCCTTAATTAGTCCCTAAAGTAGTAATGTCCTACATCCTGGCAGTGATGTCAGTGATTGGCTGGTGGCTCCTATTGCAGTGCAGGAAGCGGTCCTGCATTGCAATAGATTGCAGCTGAATGTTCGTCTGAGGACGCACATTCAGATATTAGTGAACAGCCGAATCCTGCCCCTGGGGCCCGACGAGGTGGGAGGCCCAGAGCAGGCCCCTCTCCGGGGCTCTGCCAATCTGATATAGCACCTGCAAACCATTCCAGCAAAATCTGCTCACTAATATGTCGCTTCTTCCCTTCTGAGCTTTGTATTGTGGCTGAAAATTTAGTATTTGACCACATATGGGGGTATCAATGCACTCGGGAAAAATAGCACAATCGATTGTGGGGTAAATTTTTATCCTTTTACCCTTGTGAAAATGAGAAATTTGAGACTGTCAACTTTTTTTGTAAAAAAAAGAAGTAATATTTCATTTTCAAGGTGCTCACCACACATCTAGATAAGTTTCCTGAGGGGTCTAGTTTCCAAAATTGGGTAACTTTTTGGGGTTTTTCACTGTTTAGGTGCATCAAGGGGTCTCCAAATGTGACATGGCGTCCGCTGTCATTTTCAGCCAATTTTGCATTCCACAATTCAATTTGCGCTACTTCCCTTCTGAGACCTGCAGTGTGCCCAAACAGTAGTTTTCCACCACATATGGGGTATCAGCATACTTAGGAGAAATTTCACAACACATTGTATGTTGAATTTTATCCTGCTTCCCTTGCGAAAATGAAAATTTTGGGGCTAAAGTAATATTTTTGTTGGAAAAAGTAAAAATTAAATTTTCATTTTTCTCCTTCCACATTGCTTTAATTCCTGTGAGGCACCTGAACGGTTAGGGTATGTGCACATGTTGCGGATTTGCCTGCGGAATTTCCACACTGAATCCGCATCTCTTGGCAGAAAACGCAGGTAAAAATCCGTGCTTTTTTTATGCGTTTTTTGTATGGATTTGATGCGGTTTTTTTATGGTTTTTTTATGCGTTTTTGTATGCGTTTTTGAAATCTAAATAAAGATCTATTATTGAACAAAAAAAAAAAAAAAAGGTTTGTGATGTAATTTCTTGTCCAACCTCCTCTTTTACATTTGTCCACCCCACACTCCAGTACACACAGATAGATAGACAGACAGATAGATAGGTAGACAGATATGGGATAGATAGATCGATAGATATTATCTATCGATCTACGTATAGATCTATCTATAGATCTATCTATCTCATTCCTTCTATCTATCTATAGATCTAGCTATCTATCTCATTCCTTCTATCTATCTATCTATCTATAGATCTAGTGCAGCACCCCAGAGTCCTGGTCGTTGCAGTACTGATGCTCCACCGCTAAGGGGGGCTATGGTACGTCTGATGGCACTGCAGGAGTTCACCTGACCAGGTATCACAGACACCAATACACTTCACAGTCTGGCCTCCAGGGGGAGCTAAGGGTGCTATGTATTAGGCCACTCCTCACAATCTGGTAAAACTGGGGGTTAGGTAGGAAGTTAGTCAGAAGCTGACTGGGTTGGAACCAGGCAACATCCTGTGGCAGAGGGTGTTGCAGGGGAAGATTCAGGGGGGTCCCTGTCAGGGGTGGGATCCTGACAGAGGCCTAGCGAACAGGAAAGAACGTTACGGAACCGCGCCTGCACTTCATCGCGGCGGTACCCCAAGAAAGGACAAGAAGCGAGGTTTATTGTGCTGAGTGAGAAACGAGATCAACGCAACAAGGAGAAACACCAGTAGGAGTCGTGCTGTAAGACAAGGCAACCACCTACTGAGGAGCGTAGCCGGTGGCCGGAACGCCGAGGAAGTATTGAGCTCCAGGCCTTACTTCAAACCTACGGCAGGACAGTCAGTTATAGGCGGGCTGTCTCACTCAAATCACCTAAGAAGACATAGGGGGCAACAGTTGGAGAGGGGCGACACTAGGGTCCCGGAAGAGCTCCGAGCCTACCCGTCATACGGGTGCGTCCTAGCCATATCATCTGGGGGGACGAAGAAGAACATCAAAATCGAGTTGTGAGGGAACTTCAGAAACAGACACAACAGTTGTGGGGACTATCCCGTAAGCACAGCAGGGGAGGACCACGACACACAAGCGCTAGAAGGTAGGCACAGATTTCCACCTGCAAAGGGAACTCTGGAGGTGCCATCGGACCGGCCGGACTTGCGCAGTCCGGTTAACCGTATTCCGGACTGAGGATCCTGAAGCCTTCAGTAAAGAGGTAAAGAGACTGCAACCTGGTGTCCTCGTTATTTACTGCGACCTGCACCGCACCACAACCTCACATCACTCTCCACCTTCATTGGACGCCCCTCAGCAGGGTCACGGGCCGGGTCTAGCCACCGTGACAACCCCAGAACTGAGACAGAGAGGCCCGGTACCGGGTACCCCTCGGCCCTGCGGCAGTGGGGGCGCTCCACTAGCTATCTCATTCCTTCTATCTATAGATAGATAGATAGATAGATAGAAGGAATGAGATAGATGATAGATAGATAGAAGGAATGAGACAGATAGATAGATAGATAGATAGATAGATAGATAGATAGAAGGAATGAGATAAATAGATAGATAGAAGGAATGAGATAGATATGAGATCTATAGATAGATTGATAGATAGAACTATATATAGATAGATGTATAGATACATAGATATATCTATTGATATATCTACAGTGCCTTGCGAAAGAATTCGGCCCCCTTGAACTTTTCAATCTTTTCCCACATATCATGCTTCAAACATAAAGATACCAAATGTAAATTTTTGGTAAAGAATCAACAACAAGTGGAACACAATTGTGAAGCTGAACGAAATTTATTGGTTATTTTAAATTTTTGTGGAAATACAAAAACGAAAAAGTGGGGCGTGCAATATTATCCGGCCCATTTACTTTCAGTGCAGCACACTCACTCCAGAAGTTCATTGTGGATCTCTGAATGATCCAATGTTGTCCTGAATGCCTAATGATGATAAATATAATCCACCTGTGTGTAATCAAGTCTCCGTATAAATGCACCTGCTCTGTGATAGTCTCAGGGTTCTGTTTGAAGCACAGAGAGCATCATGAAGACCAAGGAACACAACAGGCAGGTCCGTGATACTGTTGTGGAGAAGGTTAAAGCCGGATTTGGATACAAAATTATTTCCAAAACTTTAAACATCCCAAGGAGCACTGTGCAAGTGATCATATTGAAAAGGAAGGAGAATCATACCACTGCAAATCTACCAAGACCCGGCCGTCCCTCTAAACTTTCATACAAGGAGAAGACTGATCAGAGATGCAGCCAAGAGGCCCATGATCACTCTGGATGAACTACGGAGATCTACAGCTGAGGTGGGACAGTCTGTCCATAGGACAACAATCACTAGTACACTGCACAAATCTGGCCTTTATGGAAGAGTGGCAAGGAGAAAGCCATTTCTCAAAGATATCCATAAAAAGTGTAGTTTAAAGTTTGCAACAAGCCACCTGGGAGACAAACCAAACATGTGGAAGAAGGTGCTCTGGTCAGATGAAACCAAAATCGAACTTTTTGGCAACAATGCCAAATGATATGTTTGGCGTAAAGGCAACACAGCTCATCACCCTGAACACACCATCCCCACTGTCAAACATGGTGGTGGCAGCATCATGGTTTGGGCCTGCTTTTCTTCAGCAGGGACAGGGCAGATGGTTAAAATTGAAGGGAAGATGGATGGAGCCAAATACAGGACCATTCTTTAAGAAAACCTGCTGGAGTTAGCAAAAGACCTGAGACTGGGATGGAGATTTGTCTTCCAACAAGACAATGATCACAAACATAAAGTAAAATCTACAATGGAATGGTTCACAAATAAACGTATCCAGGTGTTAGAATGGCCGAGTCAAAGTCCAGACCTCAATCCAATCGAGAATCTGTGGAAAGTGCTGAAAACTGCTGTTCACAAACGATCTCCATCAAACCTCACTGAGCTCGAGCTGTTTGCCAAGGAAGAATGGGCAAGAATTTCAGTCTCTCGATGTACAAAAATGATAGAGACATACCCCAAGCGACTTGCAGCTGTAATCGCAGCAAAAGGTGGTGCAACAAAGTATTAAGTTAAAGGGGCCGAATAATATTGCACACCCCACTTTTCGGTTTTTGAATTTCCACAAAAATTTTAAATAACCAATAAATTTCATTAAACTTCACAATTGTGTTCCACTTGTTGTTGATTCTTCACCATCACTCTAATGAGCGGCACCACGTGACCGCTCATACAGGAAGAAGCTGCGGCGCTGAGAGGAAGCAGGGAGGGAGCAGGGTGAGTATTGTATTTCCAGCGCACAGGGGGTGGGAGGGGGGTGGTGATAGGGATCTTTCTTTTAAACACAAAAAAAAAAAAAAAAAAAAAAAAGATTTTTCATATCTTCTCTCCAGCGAATGCTGCTGGAAAGAAGAAATGAATGGCGGCTTCAGCACCAGATGCAGGGGACAGCGCTTATCTCTAGCGCTGTCTCCTGCACGGTCTGTGTGGTACCCAGTCGGCACACGGCTACCGCACGTGTGCCACACTGATGTGCCACGTGAGCTCACGAACACACGGACACGGATAACTCCGGTACCGATTTTTCCGGTACCAGAATTATCTGGACATGTGGGACAGGCCTTAAGCAGCCTACATTTTTTGCCAAAATGGGAAAGAAAAAGGATGTGTCGGCTGCTGAGAAGCAACAAATTGTGGAGTATTTAGGTCAAGGCATGACTACAATCAACATTGCCAAGACACTTCATCGTGATCATCGCACAATCAAGAAGTATGTAGCTGATTCCCAGCACACACATGTGCGTGCTGATAAGGAAAAATTGAGGACTCTTTCCAACAGGCAATTGTGTAAGGTTAAAAGAGCAGCTGCAATAATGCCTTGTCATAGCAGCAGACAAGTTTTTGAAGCTGCTGGTGCCTCCAGCGTCCCCAGAACAACAAGATGCAGGGTCCTTCAGAGGATTGCAGCTGTGTGTAAGCCATCCTGTCGACCACCTCTATCCACTGCAACAAGCAGAAACGGCTCCAGTGGGCCAAACGATACATGAAGACTGACTTCCAAACCGTTTTGTTCACCGATGAGTGCCGTGCAATGCTCGATGGTCCAGATGGATGGAGTGGAGGATGGACACCCCATGAAAACACGGCTAAGGCGCCAACAAGGAGGAGGTGGAGTAATGTTTTGGGCTGGAATCATGGGGAGAGAGATTGTTGGCCCCTTTATGATCCCTGAAGGGGTAAAGATGAACTCCATAATCTATGTGGAGTTTCTAAAACAACACTTCCTGCCATGGTTCAAGAGGAAGAACCGTGCTTTCCGCAGCAAGATCATTTTCATGCATGATAATGCACAGTCTCATGCTGCAAAAAACACATCTGCATCTCTGGCTGCTATGGGCATAAAAGAGGACAAACTTATGGTGTGGCCACCATCTTCCCCTGACCTCAACCCCATTGAGAACCTCTGGAGCATCATCAAAAGGAGTGTCTATGATGGCGGGAGGCAGTTCACATCTAAGCAACAGCTCTGGGAGGGGATTCTGTCCACATGCAAAGCAATTGAAACCATCCAAAAACTGACAAATTCAATGGACGAGAGAGTTCAGAAGCTTCTTTCGAACAAGGGGTCCTATGTGCAAATGTAACATCACCTAGAATAAAGTTTTCACTTGAAAACTGTTTGATTTCATTTTGTAATAAGCTGATAATGCTTATAACTTCACAATTGACCATTTTTTTGTTCAAAATAAAACAAAAAGGTTGAAAACTCTGCTGTGCATAATAATTTGGAACACACATTTTGAGGGTCTATTTTTTTTAAAAAAGATACTGTTTTCATAGGCAGTTTGTTCCAAAACATTGCAATTATACTAGAACTAGATGGCAGCCCGATTCTAAAGAATCGGGAGTCTAGAATCCATATATACTTTATTTATTCAAATGTAAGAATAATACAATTAATAAATAATAGTAAGAAAGAACAAAAAATGGCTGCACTCACCAGCTCTTGACAATTCTTGACAGTACGGCACATTTCTGATTGGTTGCCGCCTGCCGCGAGCGACCAATCAGAAAAGTGCCGCGCACCACGAAGGCATATATCTTTGTCCACCCTGAGCGGGTGTAGGACGCTGGTGACGTCACTTATCTCCGGACAAAGCCACGGAAGTTGGCACAAATTGCCGGAAGTAGTATTCTAGGCAATTATATATTAGATTTTAATGTTATCAGTGTTTACCTTTGAACGTTTATATTGTATTGTCCTGTCACCAGCCATGTGTACGATTATCGGCCGAAAGCCTCTCTGGAACCAATAATCACCCCATATAAAGGTATCTTTATAAGTTAAAGATTCAGAATACTATGACTTTTATCATATCCTGAACAGTCAAGTTTTTTATGAACCGTTAAGGTTTTCTGGTTGAAGTAAAAAAAACTCTGAGTGTTTACAGTTTGAAACCATAAAATGTTGAAAAATTATGTCATTCTTGAGTATATCACTCAATGGTGCTCATAAACGTGTCAAATTTGATCTATAATATACTTTAATATACGTTACTTTAATCTTTAATATACTTAAGAACAGGGCCCCAGACATCACACAGGGGGTCTGAAACACCGCACAGTGGTCCAAAATATTGCTGTGCTCTGCCTGGGGCCCCATATGCTGCCTGGGGCCCCTGTGCTCTGCCTGGGGCCCCATATGCTGCCTGGGGCCCCTGTGCTCTGCCTGGGGCCCCATAGGCTGCCTGGGGCCCCTGTGCTCTGCCTGGGGCCCCATATGCTGCCTGGGGCCCCTGTGCTCTGCCTGGGGCCCCATAGGCTGCCTGGGGCCCCTGTGCTCTACCTGGGACCACTGTGCTCTGCCTGGGGCCCCATATGCTGCCTGGGGCCCCTGTGCTCTGCCTGGGGCCCCTGTGCTCTGCCTGGGGCCACTGTGCTCTGCCTGGGGCCCCATAGGCTGCCTGGGGCCCCTGTGCTCTGCCTGGGACCACTGTGCTCTGCCTGGGGCCCCATATGCTGCCTGGGGCCCCTGTGCTCTGCCTGGGGCCACTGTGCTCTGCCTGGGGCCCCATATGCTGCCTGGGGCCCCTGTGCTCTGCCTGGGGCCCCATATGCTGCCTGGGGCCCCTGTGCTCTGCCTGGGGCCCCATGTTCTGCCTGGGGCCCCTGTGCTCTGCCTGGGGCCCCTGTGCTCTGCCTGGGGCCCCATGTTCTGCCTGGGGCCACTGTGCTCTGCCTGGGGCCCCTGTGCTCTGCCTGGGACCACTGTGCTCTGCCTGGGGCCCCATATTGCTGCCTGGGGCCCCTGTGCTCTGCCTGGGGCCCCATATGCTGCCTGGGGCCACTGTGCTCTGCCTGGGGCCCCATATGCTGCCTGGGGCCCCTGTGCTCTGCCTGGGGCCCCTGTGCTCTGCCTGGGGCCCCTGTGCTCTGCCTGGGGCCCCATGTTCTGCCTGGGGCCACTGTGCTCTGCCTGGGGCCCCATAGGCTGCCTGGGGCCCCTGTGCTCTGCCTGGGACCACTGTGCTCTGCCTGGGACCACTGTGCTCTGCCTGGGGCCACTGTGCTCTGCCTGGGGCCCCATATGCTGCCTGGGGCCACTGTGCTCTGCCTGGGGCCCCATATGCTGCCTGGGGCCCCTGTGCTCTGCCTGGGGCCCCTGTGCTCTGCCTGGGGCCCCATGTTCTGCCTGGGGCCACTGTGCTCTGCCTGGGGCCCCATAAGCTGCCTGGGGCCCCTGTGCTCTGCCTGGGACCACTGTGCTCTGCCTGGGGCCCCATATGCTGCCTGGGGCCCCTGTGCTCTGCCTGGGGCCCCATATGCTGCCTGGGGCCACTGTGCTCTGCCTGGGGCCCCATATGCTGCCTGGGGCCCCTGTGCTCTGCCTGGGGCCCCATATGCTGCCTGGGGCCCCTGTGCTCTGCCTGGGGCCCCTGTGCTCTGCCTGGGGCCACTGTGCTCTGCCTGGGGCCACTGTGCTCTGCCTGGGGCCCCATATGCTGCCTGGGGCCCCTGTGCACTGCCTGGGGCCCCATATGCTGCCTGGGGCCCCTGTGCTCTGCCTGGGGCCCCATATGCTGCCTGGGGCCCCTGTGCTCTGCCTGGGGCCACTGTGCTCTGCCTGGGGCCCCTGTGCTCTGCCTGGGACCACTGTGCTCTGCCTGGGGCCCCATATGCTGCCTGGGGCCCCATATGCTGCCTGGGGCCCCTGTGCTCTGCCTGGGGCCACTGTGCTCTGCCTGGGGCCACTGTGCTCTGCCTGGGGCCACTGTGCTCTGCCTGGGGCCCCTGTGCTCTGCCTGGGTGTAGGACACTGGTGACGTCACTTATCTCCGGACATTAGCTCCGGACATTAGCTCCGAACATTATCTCCGGACATTAGCTCCGGACATTAGCTCCGGACAATAGCTCCGGACAAAGCCACGGAAGTTGGCACAAATTGCAGGAAGTAGTATTCTAGGCAATTATATATTAGATAGTACATGACTGGAAAATAACAATGACTGCAATTCAGATGGGTAATTTAGAGAAAATATGAAGAAATATTATTTGCATAATAATTTGGAACACAGTGTGTATATATATATATATATATATATACATATATATATATATATATATATATATGTATCTATCTACTATATAATTGTCTAAGGCTCTGTGCTGTATACTACGTCACTGGGCAATATACAATGGAACTGGGCAATATACTACGTCACTGGGCAATATACTGCGTGGTTCTGTGCTGTATACTATGTGGGCTGGGCAATATACTACGTCACTGGGCAATATACTACGTGGCTGGGCAATATACTACGTGGCTCTGTTCTGTATACTACGTCACTGGGCAATATACTACATCACTGGGCAATATACTACGTCACTGGGCAATATACTACGTGGCTGGGCAATATACTACGTGGACATATTCTAGAATACCCAATGTGTTAGAATCGGGCCACCATCTAGTATATATATATATGTTCAGCCCTGATAAATGAATAAAGCCTATACTCACCTCCTGTGTCGGTGCCGTTCCCACAGTGGCTGTGATGACCCCCCCAGGGCTGTGATGTGTTGTGACACGTGATGCCCGGTGCCAATGAGAGCTGATGTCACTGTCTCCATTTTAGGACAAACTGAACATAAAGAAGTTTGGAATCAAGCAGCTCATCCTGGACTTCTCTTCATGTTCAGTTTGTCCGAAGGCGGAGACAGTGACACCAGCACTGATTGGCACCAGGCATCACGTGTCACAACACTACATCACAGCCCCAGGGTGCCATCACAGCCGCTGTGGGAACGGTGCCGGCATAGGAGGTGAGTATAGGCTTTATTAATTTATTAGGGCCAATCATTTAGTTTAAGATGAGGTTGTCCTAGTGGGAGACAATCCCTTTAAGCAGTGGACTCTTTATTAGCTCATATGGCAACATTTCAGTTCCATATCAGAGAAATGTTCTGTTATTGATCCGAAACGTTGCCACTTGGGCCAATAAAGAGTCCGACACTTTTATCACAATCAGAGTGCTGTGTGTGTACATTATACATTACATGATAGACACACTCACACTGTTTAGGTGAAACTGCTGCTGCGGTGTGTGCGCTATATAGGTGAGACCACCGTGTGCACATACTGCGATCGCTGGGTATAGCCCATATAGGCCAGCCGCAGTGTATATGTATGTGGGTGGGTTGCTGCCTAGCGGTAAAACCGGTGACCCCTGCTAGAGGCAGAGCTTAAAGTGAGAACTAGTGGTGTCTCCCAAGACTGGGCACAGCACTAAGTACGGAGACACTTTCTAGCTTCTTTATATTGTTAAATTGCATATTTACTAACACGAACTGTTTGGATTGCTGTGGCTGTTTCTGCCTCGTGATCTCTGTCCGTGGCATCCAGGCACCTGCAGATACAGCACACACTGCTCATACAGAAAACTTCCCTCAGCAGTACAGCTGTAAGGCTGAGCCCGCCCTCCCATGTGACTGATCACATGGTAGTGACGTCACCAAAGGTCCTTTAAGCCCACTAGGATTTAGCATCTTGCTTCCTCAGACGGTAAGGACATGCCATATTGGGGGGGGGGGACGGTAATACGCTGTCAGGCGGAGGCGCATCAGCAATAATGTCTAATCCGAGAGACTCGGGTCTACTGTGCTGATCACACTGATGTTCCCGAATGTTTAGAATGAAAACATCTCCATTCTGACCAGGCTGAAGTTGGTTTCTTATTCGGCCATTTTTTTCTTTTCTGTTTTCTTTATAGGTTTAACAACAAAAAATAATCACCACAATAATAACATACAATGCAGCGAGGTGCCTGATGTGAATACACTGAAAAACAGCTACAAAAATGATATAACTGGCACAGAAATGGGCATCAAGGAGGGCGACGAAGGGTGTTATTCATAGGGTTAAATGACTTTGGGCCACTGAGATCACACTGCAGACATATAGAACAGGGAACCCACATCAAACCCAGGTCTCTCCAGCCTGGCCCAAATGGGTTCTGGGCATCAGAGCTGGCATCAAAGTGGGCAGTCGATTTTGGCCATTTGAATAAGTAACTGGTGTTATTAAGGGGTTAAATGACTTTGGGCCACTGATCTCACACTAAGAATACACAGATGGTGATGCCCTGCATCAAACCCAGGTCCCTATAGCCTGGCCCGAAGGGGTTCTGGGCATCAGAACTGGCATCAAAGTGGGCAAACAGCCAATTTTCAGAGATTTAAATAAGTAACTGGTGTTTTTAAGGGATTAAATGACATCTGTGTATTCTTAGGGCTCCTTTTCATTTGCGAGACATACGTCCAGAGTCTCGCAGGTTAAAACCCTCCTCTGGCGCCGGCACTCCAGAGCGGAGCGTGCGGCTGCATAGCAACATATGGAACTGCACACTCCGCTCCAAAGTGCCGGCACCAGAGGAGGGTTTTAACCTGCGAGACTCTGGACGTATGTCTCGCAAATGAAAAGGAGCCCTAAGAATACACAGATGTAATTTAATCCCTTAAAAACACCAGTTACTTATTTAAATCTCTGAAAATTGGCTGTTTGCCCACTTTGATGTCAATTCTGATGCCCAGAACCCATTTGGGCCAGGCTGGAGGGACTGGGTTTGATGCGGGGCATCACTATCTGTGTATTCTTGGTGTGAGATCTGTGGCCCAAAGTCATTCAAGCTACACTTGCCTTCAAATTAGCCCTCACCTCTGCTAAACAGACCTATTTCACAAACCTTGTATCTTCATTATCCTACAACCCAAAACAACTGTTCAGGACATTTAACTCTCTCCTCCGCCCACCACTGCCACCTCCAACTCCCAAACAAGGCAAACCTTTAATGTTCCACCACCCCAACCACTCCATATACCAGACCTCTGCCCTTCCCCAATAACTTCCCTCTCCAACATCACTGAAGGAGAATTTACTCGCCTCCTTTCCAAATCATACCTCACCACCTGTGCACTTGACCCCATCCCTTCCCACCTGCTCCCCACCTCACTAACACGCTCATTCCAGCCCTAACCCAACTCTTCAACCTATCGCTATCTTCTGGTACCTTCCTCTCTGCCTTCAAACATGCCACCATCACACCCATCCTCAAAAAAAACTAACCTTGATCCAACTGCTATGCTCAGATATCGCCCCATATCACTACTCCCGTTTGCTTCAAAACTCCTTGAGCAGCATGGCCATGCTCAACTTTCCTCCCACCTCTCATCTAACTCTCTCCTTGACAACCTCCAATCTGGCTTCCGCCCCCACCACTCCACCGAAACTGCCCTGAAAAAAATTACTAATGACTTACAGCCAAAGCTAACAGACAGTTCTCCATTCTCCTTCTCGACCTGTCCTCTGCCTTCGACACAGTCGACCACTGCCTACAGCTACAGATTCTTTCTCCCCTTGGCATCAAAGGCCTTGCCCTGTCCTGGATTGCTTCATACCTTTCCAAAAGCACATTTAGCATTTCCGCGCCCACTACCTCCTCATCCCGCCCTCTCTCTGTTGGAGTCCCTCAAGGCTCTGTCCTACGGCCCCTACTTTTTTCCATCTATACTTTTGGCCTAGGACAACTCATAAAGTCCCATGGCTTCCAGTACCACCTGTATGTGGACGACACTCAGATCTACCTCTCTCTGGCCCAGATGTCACCTCTCTGCTGTCCAGAATCCCAGAGTGTTTGTCAGCCATATCCTCCTCCACCTCTCGCTTCCTAAAACTCAATGTAGACAAAACCAAACTCATCATCTTTCCACCATCTCGTGTATCCACCCTACCTGATCTATCTATTATGGTAAACGGCATCACGCTCTCTCCCGCATCTGAAATCATCTGCCTCGGGGTAACTCTAGTCTCTGCCCTGTCCTTCAAACCGCATGTCCAAACTCTTGCCACCTCCTGTCGCCTCCAACTGAAAAATATTGCCAGAATACGTCCCTTCCTCAGCCCACAATCTACTAAAACTCTTGTGCATGCCCTCATCATCTCCTGCCTCGATTACTGCAACACCCTCCTCTGTGGCCTCCCCGCTAACTCCCTTGCACCACTCCAGTCTGTCCTCAACTCTGCGGCTTGGCTAATCCACCTCTCTCCTCGCTACTCCCCTGCTTCTCCCCTCTGCAAATCCCTCCACTGGCTCCCAATCCCCCAACGAATCCAGTTCAAACTACTAACACTGATCTACAAAGCCATCCACAACCTGTCCCCTCCCTATATCTCTGAACTAATCTCCCAATACCTTCCCTCACGTAATCTCCGATCCTCCCAAGACCTCCTACTCTCCTCCACACTTATTCGTTCCTCACACAACCGCCTCCAAGATTTTTCCCAAATATCCCCCATCCTCTGGAATTCCACCACCCTCGGATCCTTCAGACGGAACCTGAAAACCCATCTTTTCAGGAAAGCCTACAGCCTGCAATAACCATTCTACCGCCTCACCACCACCCGAGCTGCCGCACCCCCAACCTTCTGTCTCTTCTCCTTTATCCCATAGAATGTAAGTCCGCAAGGACACGGTCCTCTCCCCTCTGTACCAGTCTGTCATTGTAAATTTGTTTACTGTAAACGATATCTATAACCCTGTATGTAACCCTTTCTCACGTACAGCACCATGGAATTAATGGTGCTATATAAATAATTATAATAATTTAACCCCTTAAAAACACCAGTTACTTATTCAAATTGACAAAATCTGCTGTTTGCCAACTTTGATGCCCAGAATCTATTTGGACCAGGCTGGGGGGACCTGGGTTTGATGTAGGGCATCACTATCTGTCCATTCTTCGTGTGAGATCAGTGACTCAAAGTAATTTAACCCCTTATAAAAACATCAGTTACTTATTAAAATGGCCAAAATCTGCTGTCTGCCCACTTTGATGCCAGTTCTGATGCTCAGAACCCATTTGGGCCAGGTTGTAGAGACTTGGATTTGATGTGGGCTCCCTGTTCTTTATGTCTGCACTGTGATATCAGTGGCCCAAAGTCATTTAACCCTTTCATTAACACCCTTTGGTGCCCACTTTGATGCCAATTTTTGTGCCAGTTTTATAGTTTTTGTAGCTGGCTAAGTGTATTCACATCAGGGCGCCTCACTGCTTTTTATGTTATTACTGTGATGCTTATCTTTTGTTTTGTATGTTATTACTGTGATGCTTGTGTTTTGTTGTTAAACCTATAAAAAGCAGAAAATAAAAAATTACCGAATAAGAAACTGACGAGTAAGAAACCAACTTCAGCCTCGTTTCATTCTGTTAGTCTGTGAATAGCGGACAGCACGATGTCACCGAGTTCTGTCTAATGCTTTCCCCATAGGCATAGACATGAATGGCCGAGTGCAGCCTGATGCATTCCCCATACCCATAGACATGAATGGCCGAGTGCAGCCTGATGCATTCCCCATACCCATAGACATGAATGGCCGAGTGCAGCCTGATGCATTCCCCATACCCATAGACATGAATGGCCGAGCGCTGCCTGATGCTTTTCACAGACCGATAGACATGAATGGCCGAGTGCCATCCCATAATTAGGTGGAACTCGTGCGTGCTTTTTTTCTTTTCCTCGTACTAACTAGGTCCAAGGAAAAAAAAAATCAGGAGTGCATGGCCCCATAGAATAACATGAGGATGAGTGCAATCTGTCACAATGATGGCTGTCACCCGTCTGATCATTACAGTCGTGTGCACTTAGGATTCTGCTGAGAGAAGCATCTTGTGACAACCACCTGTACCGAGAAAAAGAGGGAATCCTGACGGTGAATATTACACACTGCTATTGTTACACTTCCCGCAGGCTTAGAGTAATGCTCCTGTAAGGGTATGTGCACACGTTGCGGAATGGTGTGCGGATTTTTCCGCACTGATTTTAGTAAATCCACAGGAAAATCGCATATTCTTTTTTTCTGCAGGGCAGTATGTGAAATCTCTGTTTGTAGCCCAGCTGGGTATATCTTCAGTCTTCTCTGGGGTCGTGTGTTTTGACCCCCCCTCCCAGACACTTTCAATTACAACTTGTTAGGGTTCTGCCACTGCTAGATCAGCTGCCATGCTGTGATTACAAGCACTTTGCAATTGTATCCAATAATGAGGATGAGATAACCCGTTTCATTTCCCCTGTACTGGTGCAGCAGGGAAATAGAACATGTGCAGGCGGGTTCCACCAATTCACTCGATTTCTCTTGTTATTGCCTTACTAAGTGGGGTATAAAATTCTTTAAAAGGTCTCTCTGAGAATGTGATTTTAATATATGCCATCACATATTTCATGCTGCAATCCGTCTGTCATATTTCCGGATAAGTTGCAGTTTGAAGAAAACTGCTTGACATGTGTCTTGTTTGTCAGGATTGTGAACAATTATATTTTACTAGATGGCGGCCCGATTCTAACGCATTGGGTATTCTAGAATATGTATGTATGTATATAGCAGCCACATAGTATATAGCACAGGCCACATAGTATATAGCAGCCACGCAATACATAGCACAGGCCACGCGGTATATAACACAGCCCACGTAATGTATAGCACAGGCCACAAGGTATATAACACAGCCCACGCAGTATATAGCAGCCACGCAGTATATAACAGCCCACATTGTATATAGCAGTGTGGGCACCATATCCCTGTTAAAAAAAATAAATAATTAAAATAAAAAATAGTTATATACTCACCCTCCGGCGTCCAGCGAAGCTGTCCCGATGTGTGCGCGCTGCTGCCGCCAGCTTCCGTTCCCAGAGATGCATTGCGAAATTACCCAGATGACTTAGCGGGTAAGACCGCTAAGACATCTGGGTAATTTCGCAATGCATCTCTGGGAACGGAAGCTGGCGGCAGCCGCGCGCGCATCGGTGGACGACGAAAGGTGAGAATAGCAGGTTTTTTGTTTTTATTATTTTTAACATTAGATTTTTTTTTACTGTAGATGCTGCATAGGCAGCATCAAAAGTAAAAAGTTGGTCACACAGGGTTAATAGCAGCGTTAACGGAGTGTGTTATAACGCAGTCCATTAACGCTGCCATTAAACCTGTGTGAGCGCTGACTGGAGGAGAGTATGGAGCGGGTGTAGGGCACTGACTGGACGGAAATAGGGAGGGACTAATTCTCGGCCGGCCTGTACCCGTCGCTGGCAGCCGCGACCAATCAGCGACGCGGGATTTCCGTGACAGACAGACGGAAGTGCCCCTTAGACGATTATATATACTAGCTGGTAGCCCGATTCTAACACATCGGGTATTCTAGAATATGTATGTAGTTTATTTATGAAGATTTTATAATACATTGAATACACAGGATTCGGCCAACCGCGACCAATTAGCGAAGCGTGGTTCAAATCCCGCTCCAATTCGCAGCCGGACTGCGCCTGTCGCTGATTGTTCGCGGCCGGCCATGTAGTATATAACAGCCCACGTAGTAAATAGCACAGGTACGTAGTATATTGCACAGCCACGTAGTATATAGCACAGCCCACGGAGTGTATAACAGCCCACATAGCATATAACACAGCCACGTAGTTTATAACAGCTCATGTAGCATATAACAGCCCACGCACGCAGTATAACACAGGCCACGTCATGTATAACACAGGCCACGTCGTGTATAACACAAGCCACGTAGTATATTGCACAGGCCACGTAGTGTATAACACAGGCCACGTCGTGTATAACACAGGCCACGTCATGTATAACACAGGCCACGTAGTGTATTGCACAGCCCACGTAGTGTATAACACAGGCCACGTAGTGTATTGCACAGCCCACGCAGTATATTGCACAGCCCACATAGTCTATTGCACAGCCCACGCAGATGTGGGCATCATATCCCTGTTAAAAAAAAAAAAAAGAATTCAAATAAAAAATAGTTTATATACTCACCTTCCGTTGGCCCCGGATCCAAGCGAGGCGTTTACCGATGCTCCTCGTGCGCTCCGGTCCCCAGAGTGCATTGCAGGCTCGCGTGATGATGACGTAGCGGTCTCGCGAGACCGCAATGCATGGAGCGGTCACCGGAGCATCGTGAGGAGCAGGGAAGGCCGGTTCTGGATCTGAGGGGCCGACGGATGGTGAGTATATAACTATTTTTTATTTTAAAAAATTATTTTTAACATTAGATCTTTTAACTATTGATGCCACATAGGCACCATCAATAGTCAAAAGTTGGTAACACAGGGTTAATAGCAGCGGTAACTGAGTGGGTTACCCACGGCATAACGTGGGCAGTTACCGCTGCCATTAACCCTGTGTGAGTGCTGACTGGAGGGGAGTATGGAGTGGGCACTGACTGCGGGGAGGAAGGAGCTGCCATTTGCCGCCGGACTGTGCCAGTCGCTGATTGGTCGCGGCAAAACGGCCACGACCAATCAGCAACTTAGATTTCAAGGACAGACAGAGGCCGCGACCAATGAATATCCGTGACAGACAGAAGTGACCCTTAGACAATTATATAGTAGATATATATAGATCTGCTCACTCAGCCTAGGAGCAGAGGAAAAAAAATTCTGAGCACAATGTTTTTTTTTCCTCTAGCTTCAGTCCCCTCTGTGCTCATTTGTAAACCTGTTCTGCTTAGTCAGTCAGAGCTTTAGGGCTACTTCTCACTTGCGAGAAATATGTCCGAGCCTTGCAGGTTAAAACCCTCCTCTGTCGCCGGCACTTGGGAGCGGAGCGTGCAGCTACATGTTTTGCTGTGCGGCCGCACGTACCGCTCTGGAGTGCCGGCGCCAGAGGAGGGTTTTAATCTGCGAGACTCAGACGTATTTCTCGCAGGTGTGAAGGAGCCCTTAGGGTATGTACACACGCTGCGGAATGGTGTGCGGATTTTTCCGCACTGATTTTGGTAAATCCGCAGGAAAACTGCACTGCGGATTTACCGCGGTTTTTGTGTGGATTCCTATTGAGGAGCAGGTGTAAACCGCTGCAGAATCCGCACAAAGAATTGACATGCTGCGGAATATAAACCGCTGCGTTTCCGCTCGCATGTGCACTACGAATGTTTTCCATGGTACTGTAAACTCATGGAAAACTGCTGCAGATCTGCAGCAAAATCTGCAGCATGTGCACATAGCCTAACAGAAGGGAACGGAGAAGGACTGAGGCTGGACAATGAGCACAATGGGTTTTTCTGTCAGCAGAGAAATTTATTTTCTTCTTGCTGCTTCTCGGCTGAGTGAGCACATCAGTTGTTTGTTCATCATGCCTATCTTCATGCTGTGATTCTTCAGGCTGCAACTCATCCTGACCACATGGCTTGGACAGGATGCAGCTTGAAATATGTTATGATGGCCAGTTCCATCACATTCTTGGAAAACCACTTTAAGTATGAAATCATTATAGTTAACACTCTTCCACTAAGAGACAAACTCATAATGAGAGCCGCCATGATCAGCTGTTACCTATTGAATAATATACTTTTTCCTCATTGTTACGTGTGGAGTCCCCTGGAACCGATTTACCTTTTTCCTTTCTTTTAGAGTAGGAAATTGCATCTGGATTCAATGGACATATAGAAGCGACGTGACTGATACGCAGCAGCTCATTGTGATACTATGGCAGGAATGGTTCGGATGAACAGTGGACTCCGCCTATGTAAGAACCATCCGTGGAGTAGGCATTGTCTTGCTTTTTATCCAGCCGTTCCACATCCTGTGGTATACATCAATAGTTACAGGAGACCCGGCCTTCCTCCAGATAAAACACCGTTTTGGAAGAAGACAGATTTCAGTATCAAAAATGGAGTCAACAGTGTGAAGAAACACTTTGGTCTTCTGATGAAAGAAGCAGCTGATCATCTTAGAGGGCCAAATGGTAAAACCATAAGGCAGGATATGTTGGAGCAGACGAGCGTGGTGTGGGAGTTCAGAGAGTCAGAAGATCTGGACAAATGGTTGGTGTCCTCAGACGTGGAGATCGGTGGTAAAAGCCAGGCCTTTCTGAAAATTGGCAACAACAGCCAGACAGCCCTCTTTTATGGAGTTCTTAATAATGATGTGCCCCGCGATGGAGAAACCAGATTTAGTGGATACTGTACCTTGAGAACAAAGGCTCCAAAGGTTTGTAGAACATATCATTGGCATATGAAGGTTTATTGTAGAACCTGATGAGAGTTTTCAGTTTTTTCTTCCTCCATTTCTTCGAAGAGTCTTATATTATTTTAACATAGCCATGGGAGGGTCTTTTTTTGCGGCATTACAATATAAAAAATAAAATAATTTTATATACCGTATATAAAATTTGTTTGCAGTCAACATTTTCAGAAGTTAATGTTTTGGATGGCGAGTCGGCATGTTTTGTGATATCATTCCGTGATTAGTAGCATTTTAATCTTTTTTTTTTTTAAATATATACAATTTTTGGGGATAAGAGTGGCAATCAAAAACCTAAATTTTTTTCCACCTTTTCGGCTTATATTTTTTTGTTTGCCCCTTATGTTTGGTATTCTATATGTAAATGTTGACAGTAGTGACATACTCACCAAGCAGTCTTCTCCCTGGCACCGCATGACCACATCTGTAACCTCCTGGATTAGTGTGTGTGGTGTAACGATTACTCTCTCATTGCAAGTCTGTGAGACTTAAGGTACCTTCACACGAAGCGACGCTGCAGCGATAGCGACAACGATGCCGATCGCTGCAGCGTCGCTGTTTGATCGCTGGAGAGCTGTCACACAGACCGCTCTCCAGCGACCAACGATGCCGAGGTCCCCGGGTAACCAGGGTAAACATCGGGTTGCTAAGCGCAGGGCCGCGCTTAGTAACCCGATGTTTACCCTGGTTACCAGCGTAAAAGTAAAAAAAACAAACAGTACATGCTCACCTGCGCGTCCCCCGGCGTCTGCTTCCTGACACTGACTGAGCTCCGGCCCTAACAGCACAGCGGTGACGTCACCGCTGTGCTTTCACTTTCACTTTAGGGCCGGCGCTCAGTAAGTGTCAGGAAGCAGACGGCAGGGGACGCGCAGGTGAGTATGTACTGTTTGTTTTTTTTACTTTTACGCTGGTAACCAGGGTAAACATCGGGTTACTAAGCGCGGCCCTGCGCTTGGTAACCCGATGTTTACCCTGGTTACCAGTGTAAAACATCGCTGGTATCGTTGCTTTTGCTTTCAAACACCGATACACAGCGATCGGACGACCAAATAAAGTTCTGGACTTTATTCAGCGACCAGCGACATCACAGCAGGATCCTGATCGCTGCTGCGTGTCAAACGAAACGATATCGCTAGCCAGGACGCTGCAACGTCACGGATCGCTAGCGATGTCGTTTCGTGTGAAGGTACCTTAAGAGCTCATGCACATGTTTCCTTGGATAGCACTCGGACCAATGTTATTCAATTATTTTGCAAAGTGAAATATCAGCATGCTGTGATTTCACTCTGAAATCTGATGCCACTCACCTATTTAAGATTATGGGAGCGTGGAAATAACCGGACTGCAATTAGACATCCGAGTGCAGTTCAATTTCTGTGCACTCACAATAAAAAAATGGAGAAATTTTGCTCTCCATCTTCTCACAGTGAGCTCCTATTCTCTAATCTGACAGTATCGGATCACACTACGCCGACATTCAGATCAGAGTGTCATTGGCATAATGAATCTCATTCACTTGGATGTGAGACTCTACGGTGGTGTAAACGCACCTTAAGGTTGAGGCTTTATAGTCTTAGACTTGCTTTCCAAATACATAGCACTGTGATTGGGGTGGTGATACTAAATATTTAGTTTTTAAATTTCTCTATTTTTGAATGGTTAAAGATCAGCAATCAGAGCTAGCTGCGGTCGTAGAACAGGCACTTGCCCAGTATCGGACGAGTTCTGCTCTGTACACCCCGCACCTGACGTACATGTCAGGAAAGGGGTTAACGGTATCAACTCACTAACACCAGCATTAGGCTGGGACCAATTTAATTTGTATATGTTGGATTGAAGGCTTTTGTTATATTAAACATCGCCCAATGGGTAATGTGTTCCTTCCTTTCATGAATGATTATTTTTTGTTTATAAATTACAGGGATCGTTCAATCGTAAATTGTCTTATGATTGGTCCAACTTTAACATTTTGCATCTGAGGATTCGGGGAGATGGCAGGCCCTGGATGGTGAACATCCAGTCTGAGACATATTTTAGTGCTCAGTGGGACGACTTATACAATTATTTCCTCTACACTCGTGGTGGGCCGTACTGGCAGGACGTTAAGGTAATGATTTACTGCATCACCGTTTTGGAAACAGCATTAGCACAATAAACATTTTAGTATGGTTTTCTGTAAATCTATATTTTTAGTAATTTTTTTTCTGACAAGTTGTTACTCATCCACAAAATATGGGACAAGTCAGGTCCTGGGATATCAGTGATCAGTAAGTTGTCCCTTATCCCAAATTTTTATCTTTCGTTTCTCATCTGCAATACCAGTTCAATTTGGGAAAGGTCTGTATTAGCCCTTGTTCACACCTCGTTATTCGAATACCTTAATATTCTCCATTGACTTAATGCAAGAAAATTGTCCCCTGTATTCATGAGGGGATCCACTTTTCAGTTACCGTTGACAGACAGCTGGGGCATGATCTCCTTGTGAATACAACAAGTTTATATGCTTTCTCCATGTTCTGCGTTTCCTGTATCTTAAGAATTCTGCGGCACTGACAAGACACTGCCAAAAAGCACTGTGCAGCGGTTACATCGCAGCACAACACTACAGGGCGATTTTAGTATTCTACAAATTATGCTTCTAAAAACAGTTGCAATTAAGGGTCACATTCTGATCCCCAGGTTACCATAACCGCACCACAGAAGTCACAAAAATGTAACCAGTTGGGTGTTTGTGTACCACCCGTTACTCTAGGGGGTCACAAAGCTGGCATACAGCATCTTTATTTTTCAACTGCACAACATCACATGCCCCCCAGCCTTAGGAGCAGATTCATCCCTATAAATTAAATATTTATATTTGAGAAAGGCTCTCCATGAGCTGAAACGTCGCCATGATGGGCTATTAAACTTGAACACTTTTTGAACTCATTTGCAATGGTGTGCTGCCTCTGACTTTTTGGACTCTCATTATAAGGTTTGGTACATGCCTGAGGGGCTTTGCACCCAGAATGTTTTTTCTGTGCTGCTCTCACTTTTTGCTATAGTTATAAATTAAATAGATAAAAAGCCACTAGATAATATATATCTATTTGCATGCTGTTCTGTTAAACCCCATTCACACACATAATACTGTTACATTCCCTTCCGACTGATAACGGTAATGATACAGTACTTGTGGTAGTTCAGCAGCCCATTCCCCTTCCATGTTGCCTTTATATAGGACATGTTATTGGGGGAGATTCACTTTAACTCTTTTCCAACTGTTCACAGATTCCTTTATCCAAGTTCTTTTTGACAAGTCGAGGAAGGATTCAGGATGGCCAGTTCCCCCTGTGGCCAGATAAGGCGAGTACAACGGTTAATACACTGCTACTTAGCATCACACTTGAGGGGTAAATTTAGCAATTTGGGTACCCGATATCAGGCAGCCCACTGTAATTATGGCACCCAGGGGCGAGTGCATTAACGCACAAATGGCTGTTTTTTTTTTACATTTCAAAGTGTAACCTTTTTTCTTTTTCAGATTACCACCCTTGGATTTACTCTTGCAGACAGAGCTGATGGACCGTTTCATCTTGAAATTGACTTCATTGGGTTGTGTAAAGACCAAGCACATACGGAGGAGTTTGCCTATGAACATTATCAATATAAACCTTTATAACAAGATCCTTAAGTGTTTTTGTCATCTCCTTACCAATAAATATTTGATGGACAAATCAAAGCTTTCTTTTTTAACCAAAAAGGCATTTATTAGGAATGTTACAAATATAATAAATAACATTCATGTATGTTATATCCCTATATCAGTAACATCCTATATACATCACTTGTACCTAACAGGAAATTAAAATCCGATATAAGAATTATCTACATGCTTAAATTAAAAAAAAAATAAAAAAAAATAATATAGAAATATTTTAGCCAAAGAACCAATATTTGCTGAAGTACCACTCCAGCATATTTGTGTTTCTTGTTCAATTTCAGGACTGGTTTGGTGCCATTAATCCAAGTTCCCGGACCCTAGTAATACATTTCCCAGCCGCTGGCTTCTGCGCTTCCTGATGCCACAACTTCTGACTGACCACACATCAGTTTTGTTTTGGCTCTCACACTTACATGGAGTTGTGACTTCTGCAATCACTCAGCAAACACTGGAGAGACCTGACAGGTCACAACCTGCAGAAGATGGCGGCTGGTAAGCCTCCTACCAGGGGCAAGGAACTTGCATAAGTGACTCCGCACCAGCCACCGAATATCAAAACGCTGGAGTGGTGCTTTAAGTCCAGGAGGGATTAGAATAGCTTCTAATTGTGCATTATATTTACATATTAAAGTGAAGCTGGTGATATAAATGCCCCTTCACACAGGTTAATAGTGAAGGCTCTCTCAGATGGGAGGTGTCATGGCTTTTTGTCACATACATTCTGGATCTGTGCTCAGTGTCATAGGGATGTCTGCCCCACTGGAGCACACCTATAGCAGTCTTGTGGTTTTGCCACACTTTACATATGTGTCAGAGATACAGCTGGATCTGGTTTAAGAGTCGCAAAGACCTTCTGAACGTATCTGTATGCTGAATGTAAGGGTAAAACATAGCTGTTAAATGAAAAAGGATTAATAAAATGTGGTGTTTTAAATGAGAACCATAGACATGTTGATCTATGCATCTCAATTCTCTAACGAAAGAAAACCACATCCCCTTGACCATACTCCAATTTTCTTCGTATGGATGGGCCCAACAGATTCCTTACAAAGTGCTGTTCACTTTTGGGGACAAATTTTTTAACAAAATTTTGCAGTTTGCCTTCCATAGCCTCCGTTTTGTACTGTAATGTTGGTTACAGGAGCTCACCGAATTCAATAATATCATGGTGGCAGTGAGTAGTTCAGCTGATTTATGACCACAAATCACAGCAAAGCCAAATGTGCTGGGAAACAGTCTGTAAATGCTAAGTTTTCAATTAAGCACTAGAGCAAAAATAATTTTTAGCCTTCAATAAATGTATGAAAGTATTTAAAAAAAAAAGAAGTTCTTAAGTCTGACCACTCCCTTAATCCTTCAAATACTTTAACACAAATCCCTAATAAGGAAACATGCAAACTCAGGAAGGTTGTAAAACTTTCCAAAAACCATCAAAAGCTGTCCATGCCTCACTAATTACAGCCAAGATACGGTAAGTGCAGATTACGTTACAACATGAGACACTGCACACTGGCTTCCAGGAGAAAATAGCTGTATGGACATTAGTGCAAACCTGGGCAACTTCTGGCTTTCAGGAAAAAATTAAATCTGCAGTGGCCGAGGAATAATAAGGGTCAAGTAGACTTTGGTCAGTCGATTGCACAAGTTGGTATAGGATAAAATTACTAGTATTTATCAGTTTTTATTACTTTGTTAATAAGGTTTTAGTAAGATTAGTATATAAAAACGGTGTACTGAGCTTTTACTTCCTGCGCTCATGTAGCTTCTGCTTTGGATCTGTGTGATTGTATGGTAAACAAGGATGCAATTACTGTAACCAGAAACAAGAATGTCGCTTTCAGTATTCTTATAGAGCCCCTTCTCCAAAGCAAGATATGATTTAGTATATTTCTTTAACTAGCTGCCTCATCAGAATATTAACATAACCAGTATAGCACTACTGTAGTAAGCAAAAATTTTTTTTTGTTTTTAATATCTAACCTAATAAAATACACTTTAGAACAAGAATTTGGAAAATCCGTAACTAAAACTTTCTATGGAACGGCAACTCCTCTACGTGATCCAAAAGTTTTCTCTCTCTTGTTCTTTCTGTCCTTTTCCCGGTCTTTACGTCTGGTATCTCTGCTAAAAAAAGGAAAATAAGTTATATGGGGATTGTTTTTTTTTTTTGTTTTTTTAATTTGTTAAGTGGAACTGAGCTTTCTCAACTCAACAGAGATCAATTAGACAAGAAGTGCCCTTCAGGTGCTGCCTTCCTCCTTATCTCTTTTAGGCAGTCTTCTAAACCCCCTAGTAATAAACAGCCCCCCAGGAGAGTGCTGGTGGGCTACAGAAATACATTTGGGTCATTAGAGAGGAATCACCGCAGATGAGCAATATTAGAAATATTTCACATTGTGTTCCACTCTACTAACTTCCGGTCACATTTCAAAATGTTAGTGGAGTTTGCTGTAAAAAACACCAAAAGTTGCAAACTTGTCACTGACTGCCCATCCAATACCCAGAGCAGTATCAATACCGTAGTTTCCGGCGTATAAGACGACTTTTTAACCCCTAAAAATTGTCCCAAAAGTCGGGGGTCGTCTTATACGCCGGGTACGGCGTGTGCAGGGAGCGATCCTGGATGTTCCCAGGGTCTGAAGGAGAGGAAACTCTCCTTCAGGCCCTGGGATTCATATTCATGTAAAAAATAAAGAATAAAAAAAAAAAATATGGATATACTCACCCCTCCGAGAAGCCTGGCTGTCACCGCTGCAAGCGTCTGCCTCCGTTCCTAAGAATTGCAGAGCGTGAAAGACCTTCGATGACGTCACGGTCAGGTGACAGGTCACATGAGCGGTCACGGACCAATCACAAGACTGACATCATCGAGGGTCCTTCACGCTCTGCAATTCTTAGGAACGGAGGCAGACGCTTGCAGCGGTGACAGCCAGGCTTCTCGGAGGGGTGAGTATATCCATGTTTTTTATTTTTATTCTTTATTTTTTACATGAATATGGATCCCAGGGCCTGAAGGAGAGTCTCCTCTCGTTCAGACCCTGGGAACCACACGCCGTATAAGATGACTGGGCGTATAAGATGACCCCCGTCTTATACAGCAGGCATATCCCAAATTCCATATTTTATATGGAAAAGTTGGGGGTCGTCTTATACGCCCAGTCGTCTTATACACCAGAAAATACGGTACCTACCCCATCACTAGTAGCAGAGAGCTTATGCCCACCGCATCAGGTACACTAAACCCTGACCACCAGTGTTTGCTGCATGATTTCTACAAGACATCAAGGGTTTCTACATTCATTTCTAAAGGTTCCCTCAAATACCTGGTTGGAAGATGAGGCTGTTTGTAGGTATTCTTCAATATGGACGACTTGCTCTGGACTGCACCTGTGTTTTCTTTAGTGTCTTGCCAAGGCTTCAGCTTGCCTTTAAAAAAAAAAAAAAATTTTTACATTTGAGATTGAAGATAAAGTATATATGAATTATGTCAATCGGTATAAAGAGGCTGAAATAGGCGCAAAACAATTTTTGGCCAAAAGTACAGTCGTATGAAAAAGTTTGGGCACCCCTATTAATCTTAAAGCTTAATGTTTTATAAAAATTGTTTTTTTTTGCAACAGCTATTTCAGTTTCATGTATCTAATAACTGTTGGACACAGTAATGTTTCTGCCTTGAAATGAGGTTTATTGTACTAACAGAAAATGTGCAATCTGCATTCAAACAAAATTTGACAGGTGCATAAGTATGGGCACCCTTATTTTCTTGTTTAAAATACTCCTACCTACTTTTTACTGACTTACTAAAGCACTTTTTTTTGGTTTTGTAACCTCATTGAGCTTTGAACTTCATAGCCAGGTGTATGCAATCATGAGAAAAGCTACTTAAAGTGGCCACTTGCAAGTTGTTCTCCTGTTTGAATCTCCTCTGAAGAGTGGCATCATGGGCTCCTCAAAACAACTGTCAAATGATCTGAAAATAAAGATTATTCAACATAGTTGTTCAGGGGAAGGATACAAAAAGCTGTCTCAGAGATTTAACCTGTCAATTTCCACTGTGAGGAACATAGTAAGGAAATGGAAGAACACAGGTACAGTTCTTGTTAAGGCCAGAAGTGGCAGGCCAAGAAAAACATCAGAAAGGCAGAGAAGAAGAATGGTGAGATCAGTCAAGGACAATCCTCAGACCATCTCCAGAGAGCTGCAGCATCAACTTGCTGCAGATGGTGTCACTGTGCATCGGTCAACTATACAACGCACTGTGTTTTTTTGCCGCCATGCATAACGCCTTTTTGTATTACCAAACAACTCAGTCTTGGTTTCATCAGTCCACAGGACCTTCTTCCAAAAAGAAATTGGCTTCTCCAAATGTGCTTTTGCATACCTTAGCGGACTCTGTTTGTGGCGTGCTTGCAGAAATGGCTTCTTTCGCATCACTCTCCCATACAGCTTCTCCTTGTGCAAAGTGCGTTGTATAGTTGACCGATGCACAGTGACACCATCTGCAGCAAGTTGATGGTGCAGCTCTCTGGAGGTGGCCTGAGGATTGTCCTTGACTGATCTCACCATTCTTCTTCTCTGCCTTTCTGATGTTTTTCTTGGCCTGCCACTTCTGGCCTTAACAAGAACTGTACCTGTGTTCTTCCATTTCCTTACTATGTTCCTCACAGTGGAAATTGACAGGTTAAACCTCTGAGACAGCTTTTTGTATCCTGCCCCTGAACAAATATGTTGAATAATCTTTATTTTCAGATCATTTGACAGTTGTTTTGAGGAGCCCATGATGCCACTCTTCAGAGGAGATTCAAACAGGAGAACAACTTGCAAGTGGCCACTTTAAGTAGCTTTTCTCATGATTGCATACACCTAGCTATGAAGTTCAAATCTCAATGAGGTTACAAAACCAAAAAAAGTGCTTTAGTAAGTCAGTAAAAAGTAGGTAGGAGTATTTAAAACAAGAAAATGATAAGGGTGCACTTATGCACCTGTCAAATTTTGTTTGAATGCAGATTGCACATTTTCTGTTAGTACAATAAACCTCATTTCAAGGCAGAAACATTACTGTGTCCAACAGTTATTAGATATATGAAACTGAAATAGCTGTTGCAAAAATTTTTTTTTTTTATAAAACATTAAGCTTAAGATTAATAGGGGTGCCCAAACTTTTTCATATGGCCAAAAGAAGGAAGAGATCCATCAAGATAAAATCATCTTTATTGTAATTAATCTAACAACAATTAAAAAAGCAAAAACGCCAAATAGGGGACGCTGCTAAATCATTCATACAATACTATAATATCAAATATTATACTATAACCGAAAAGGATACAGTATTCATCAGATAATGTCAAGTCCATGAGACGCTAAAATACATCCCCTTAACACTGAAACTCAAGGTCAGATCCAATGGGGTAAAGGTATATATAATAAGATCTACTGACAATAGAAAATGTCTGTGTATGGACTCCGTGATTAATCAAATCTGTCAGAGATCCAATACAGACAAAGAGTTCCAATGAAGGAGGTGTTAGAAAAATTAATCTAATGAATAGGTGCAAGTCAATAAAGAAACTATATCATTAAGTATCGCCAGTGACTGGAACTCCCCTCAATAGTGAAATCATACCTTATGGCGCTGAGGAGCAAATATCAACGAATAGGACTTAGTGATGACCAGTGCAGCGTCCCCTCACCCAGACGTGCATTTTGCCACCTACTTCTTTTCTAACTCCTCCTTTACTGGAGGCTGTATTGGATCTCTGGCAGATTTGATTACCCACAACATACCTTTTCTATTGTCAGTAGATCTTATTATAACTTTGCATCTCCTTAACACTAAAACTCAATGTCAAATTCAATGGGGTATTTAGAGAGTCTCATGCTATAGCAAGGCCTGAAGAGATAGCCACTGGACTTATCATCTGACGAATACTGTATCCTTTTTGGATATATTATAACAGTTGATTGTATATATATGCCGTGTATTAATTGTATGAATAACTTAGTATCATTAAAAAAAAATATTTTCTCCTACGCCTCATTGGGGGACACAGTGCCCTCCTAGTGGAAGCAGCATAACACCCATGGTCCCTAAGTGAACACAAAGATTAACTCCTCCTCTGCAGTATACATCCTCTCTCTGGCTGAGATTCAACCAGTTCTTGCTTAGTGTCTGTAGGAGAAACTTGGGTCTGTTTCAGACCCCAACGTTTTTTATATTTTAATTTTGTTCCTTTTTTTCTGTAGATTTTTCTTTTTAATTAACAGAGTGAAGGGGGCGACGGATTCCTTTCAAGGGTCCGTTCTCCCCCGAACCATCAACAGGCGAGAACGCAGAGTATATCTCCCCGTACCCTCTCCTGCGACGACCGGAGCATGCCTAATCTCTCCTTGGGGCGACGGTTCCTTCATGGTCCCAATCTCCCCACCCCTGAAAGACGGCGAGTACATGGAGTTTTTTCCCTTCATGTTCCTCTCCGGGGCAGAGAAGATACTACAGCTGGATACACACAGGCCCCACCTAATGGCATTACTACAGCCCCACAATAGCTGGAGAAGATGGACGAAGGGTCCTCTCCATCCCCCGCTATAGGAGGACGGATTGAGCTCATACCCTTAGAATTACAGGAGGCGCTGCACAAATCTGCTACATCACCCCTGAGTATGAGCCCTTGCGCTTTTCTGCGAGAGGATGGTGCGGGTCCTGGTCCCTGAGGAGAGGAGCCGCTGGCTTGGTGCCAGAGGCAGTCAACCGGTGTTTCATCAAGGCCCCCTTCTTTCTCAGCCTGCGCACATCGCCGGCAGGCCACGGAAATTTAGTCCCCGGCTTTTAGCCGGACTAGGCCGCAATTTACAGGCGGCCGCCCACCACAGGAGCTCCGCCCATGTTCCTGGCGCTTCTCGTCCTGAACGAGAGGCACCCTTATAGTCTCGGGGGCAGTTTTTTCAGGCATCTGCGGTGGGATAACGCTGATTGACAGCCTCTCAATGCAACAGGACCGCCGAACTTCTGCTGTTTTTCAGACCACCGATTCCTTCCCTGGGCACACAGGCAGGGCTGTGGAGTCGGAGTCGTAGTTAGTTTTGGTTGGAATCGGAGTCGGTAGAAATGTACCGACTCCAGCTTAAAAAAAAAAAAATGTATTAATATTTCGTAATTGAACTTTCATATGAATTTTATAAATGTTACTCAAATATATATGTTCTATCAAACTATGAACAACAGTGATAAGCAATTCTGCTGGAGATAGACATTTCTTACTTCTTGTGTGTCACTGTTCTCCACTGCCCTTATCTAATCTTATACTTGGTTAACCTCATGGTGCCCCAACCCCCAACTTACAATGTATGAAACTGAAAGTGAAAATGTGTTGCAAATTCTTAGTAGTAAAGCTCCTCCTCTAGACTAGATGTTTACTAGGTGTGCGTCTTGCAAGCATCTCACAGCTGCTACTCAGAAGAGGAAGACTGTAAGAAGTATTATCCTTTCAACAAACTTTGCATCAGTTAACTGTGAGTACATGAGGAATAACAGTATTACTGACCACTATATCAGTTGTACGACCTGGCAATAATTTTGTACAATTGTTTTTAGGAAAAACAATTGTCATTTGGATTGTGAATGCAGAATTAAAAACCTGAGAATGTCAAAGAAGCGTCACATTAAATCAGCTGTATTTGAACATTTCACCATCACTCAAGATAGAAAACATTATGTCTGTCAGTGTATGACAAATGATCCAGACGAAAACAAATGCTATGAAGCCAAGATCAGGGCATATTCAGGCAAAGATAAAAATGCTCCTACCAGTGCTTCTAATCTAAAGAGACATTTACAGCGCTTTCATCCAGAAGTACTGAAAGCAGTGGATGAGAAAGACTGCATCCAAACCAATGAACCAGTGCCCAGCTCTTCCAGCCAAACAAAGGAGCAGAGAACTTTGCAGCCATCAGTTGCAAGATATTTTGTCAGTGACAAAGTTACTGTGACAATGACAGTAGATACATTTAAAAAACAGATCATAGAGCTTGTTGTAAAGGATAGTGTGCCTATTTCATTATTTTCACGACCAGCTTTTGTGTGTCTGAATGGGGAAATGGCCCGCAAGCTCTCTCTGGAGAGAGAGTTTTAGAAATTTAGTAATCGAAGAAGCTTTTAAAATAAAAGGAAGAACTTAAAAAAACTCTCAAGGGACGCTTTCTGTTTCTTAAAATGGATGCCTGCACACGTCACAGAGTGAACTATTTTGCCATCAATGTCCGATTTGTTTGTGACAAAAATGAAATAGTTACCAAGACATTGGCAGTAAAAGACACCAAAGCTCATCACACCAGTGAGTTTCTCCAGGTCTTGGTGGAAAAGGTTCTGCAAGACTATGAACTTAAAAAAGAGCAAGTTCTTTCTGTCGTAACTGACAATGCTTCAAATATGATAAGTACTATTAAGCTAATGAATGAGAGTAATGATGGTGACCAGCAGCTAGAAGAACATTCTGGGTCCACAGACACAGAAATGTTTGAAATAGAGGAACACAGTATTGTAACTGAGGAGCAAACTGAAGTTGATTCAGATGAACAGCAACATGATAGTTTAGATGATCTTTTTGAAACTGTGTCAATACGTTCTTTCATTCATCACATGCGCTGTGTTGTGCATACGCTACAGCTGGCTATAAGAGACAGTCAGCAAGAAAGACATGCTGCTGCACTAATTGGCAAGGTGAGAAAATTGGCTACTGTTGCCAGAACCCCTAAAGTTGACTCAATTTTGAAGAGACGTGCTGGAAAAGGGGCAATTATTGATCAAGCCACACGATGGGGCAGTACTTACTTAATGATTCAGCTCTTGTTTGAACTGAAAACCTTTCTTGTAGACATGGCTAACCCTCAACTGACGCTAAATGAAAGTCAGTGGAATCAGGTGACTGAGCTGGAAAAATTGCTAGAGCACCCATTTACAGTGACTAAAAAATTACAAGCAGAGGACTTAACTCCAGGTATTTTCTTAAAGGAGTGGAAGAACCTGATGTTTCGCCTGTCCCAAAGAGGAGGGTTAATTGCAAGTGGCATTGCTACTTCAATGAAACGGAGAGGAGCTACTATTACAAAATAACATTCTTTTGGCAGCTGTTTATGTAGACCCAATGCATCGGATTCTTCTAGATGATCAACAGCTAACTAAAGGAAAAGAAGCTCTGTTTGAAATAGCAGTAAGGATGAAAGGCTTGCAGAACAGTCAGGAGGAACAAGAAGAATTTGGTCGTCCTGCCACATCTTCACCCTCATCAACTGATGAAGAATTTAATTTCGAAAAATATTTGGATCACAAGGACCGTGCAAAGCGTTCCCGCATAGAAGAGTCATCCCCATCAAAGAACACAGCCAGTAGATTTCAGCAGAATTTTTCATGTGCACTAAAAGAAATTTGACCGTTCATCAAAAATAACAGCGCAACAAGCGATTCCTCTGTATCCTGACATTGTCAGAGATGTTGCCCGAGTGGTTACTGCTTTGCCACCAACCCAAGTTAGTGTAGAGAGGTTGTTCTCTGCTCTCAAAATCATTAGATCAGATTTGAGGGCATCCATGAAGGAGGAGGATCTGACAGAGGCAATACTTTTTCTGAGGACAAATTTATAGATTTCTTCTTATTAACTGCATAAGTGTTTATTGCATATTTACTTACAAGAGTTTAGAAAAGTTTATAAAAGTTATTTGCTATATTCTAATTGTATTCTAATAAATATAGTTTAATGCTCTAAGTGGTCTGATTACTTATATGATGGTGAGAAACTGAATAAGCACGATGTTAATATTTTACAACAGTAAATTTATTGTTACGAATTGGAAATTTATGAAGGAGTCGGAGTCGCAACTGTGGCTTACCAACTCCACAGCCCTGCACACAGGCACAGGACCCTGGGTCAGCCTCTAGAAGAGAGCTTAACCCCTTCTCAGCACCTATAGCGCACACTCTGCCTTTAACTATTAAGACACACTGTCTCAATCTAAGGAGACCAAACGGGTTAACAAAAAACACACAGTGTTTACCTCATGTGCCACTTGCAATACTACTTTGCCCCGTGCCCACAATACTCCGTTATGCACGGATTGTGACCCAGCCTGTGTGCAGCCACATCCCGCTGCCACTGACCCTGCTGAGCCTAGTCCCCCCGAGTGGGCCGCTTCCCTGTCACGATCTATGGCTTACCTGGCCAAGGCAATAGACTCTCCGGGGACCCTCCCCAAGTCAGAACGTCTTTGTCGAACGCGGTGGTCTGTGACGATGTTACGGAACCGTCCACCAGCAGGGAACGTACTCAGTCACGTGGGGCTCGGGGCTCCAGAAAAAAGGACCCATGTCGCGTCCCCCAGTCACGCTCGTGCTTCGGCATCTGCGAGCTCAATTTCTCGCTCCCCTTCTGCTGAGAGTCACAGTGCACATGACTCTGAATACGAGGCCGATGCGTCTTTTATCCAGGATTCCTCGACTTGTCAAGAGACGCTTGATTCCCTCATTGACGCAGTCAACAAGACCCTGATGGTGGACGAGAAATCCATATCCACTCCGGAACACGTGGTGTATTTTAAGACGACTAAACGCGTCCAAAAAATATTTGCCAATCATCCTGAGTTTAAGGACATTGTCCAGAAACACAGGGACCGCATAGATAAACAGTTCATGGGTCAAAAGCCTATTGAGTCCAAATATCCTTTTGCTCCGGATCTAATGAAGGATTTGCTACAGTCTCCTTCAGTGGATCCTGGTGTATTGCGTCTCCATCCAAAACACTCCTATCTTTGTCTGACGGTTCTTCAGTCAAAAACCCCACTGACCGAGAAATGGACTACCTGGCTCGCTCTGTCTTCGAGGCTTCAGGAGCAGCACTCTTCCCATCCTTCGCCGCGACTTGGGTGGCTAAGGCAATGGTCACTTGGGCAGAGGTGTTAACCGCAACCATCCACGACAGCAATCTTCTCCCAGAGGCAGCCAAACTCGCTAGCCAGATAGCTTAAGCCAGGGACTTCGTAGTTTATGCTACTATAGATGCGGCCAATTGCGCTGCACAGGCAGCTGCAAATGAAGTCTCCATCAGAGGGGCCCTGTGGCTCCGAGATTGGCAAGCAGATTCTGTTTCCAAAAAATCGTTGACCTCTCTACGTTACTAAGCTGGTCGTTTATTTGGAGAAAAACTGGACCAAATAATTTCTGACGCTACCGGAGGAAAGAGTAAATTTCTTCCTCAGCAAAGGCCTACCCGGTTGTTTTGGAATCAACAGCAGCCTCTGTTCCGGCCTTTTCGCAACAACTCCAGTTGGTCCTCTACAACCTTCTCTTCTGGATCAGGGCGAACTCTGCGTGGAGACAGAGGTTCCCAGGTCTCATACAGACCTAACCACCGTACCTGGAAATCCAGACCGAGGTCATCTGGCTCTAAGGGAACCAGATCCCTTAGATCTTCTACACAGTGACTCGTTGCAACATCCGGCAGACACCGACAAAGTACGCGGTCACTTACTTTCGTTCCATCAAACCTGGCTCTCGGTCGTTCACGACGAGTGAGTCAGGGAGCTGGTGTCCTCCGTATACAAAATAGTTTTCTTCTCCTCCCCCAACACATTTTTTTCCAGTCTTCTGCCCCAAAAACAAGGACATCAGATTTCCTTCAGGCCGTACAGGCGTTACGAAGGGACAGAGTAATTATTCCGGTCCCTCAGGACCAAAGGTTCAAGGGGTTTTACTCGAACCTATTTGTGGTCCCAAAGATGGACGGATCTCTGCAGCCTATACTAGACCTAAAGCTGTTAAACAAGTTTGTCAAGGTTCGACGCTTCAGAATGGAATCTCTCCGTTCAGTCGTCGCGTCCATGGAAAAAGGAGAGTTCCTAGCATCCATAGACATCAAGGAGGCTTACTTTCACATCCCAATTTTTCCTTTTTATCAACAGTTCCTACGCTTCGCATTCCGCAAGGAACACTTCCAGTTTGTGACCTTGCCCTTCGGCCTCGCCACCACCTCCTGAGTTTTCACCAAGGTCATGGCAGCTGTCATGGCCATTCTTCACGCTCGGGGAGTGGTGGTACTTCCGTATCTGAATGACCTACTGATCAAAGGCCCGTCTCATCTAGCCTGCGAGGAGTCAGTCGATATCACGGTGGATACGCTCTCGCCTGGCCTGGAAAATAAGCTTCGAAAAGTCTTCTCCGGTACCGGCTCAGCGAATTTCCTTCTTGGAAATGATCCTGGACACTTCCCGCAGGTTGGTCATTCTCCCTCCAGAAATGTCTTTGCCTTACAACAGGGAGCACGGAGTCTTTCCTGCCCAGCCCCTCACTCCATTCGTTTCAACATGGGCATTCTCGGGAAAATGGTAGCAGCGATGGAAGCGGTTCTGTCCGCACAGTTCCATCTCCGTCCTTTGCAACATGCGCTGCCGTTGGCCTGGTACAGGAGCCCGTTCTCTCTCGACCGTCATTTCCGTCTGTCTCTGCCGGTCAGGCAGACCCTCAGGTGGTGGATGCTGAAGTCCTCACTCAACGAAGGGTAGTCCTTTCTCCCGGTACGCTGGTTAGTGGTGACCACCGATGCCAGCCTTTTGGGTTGGGGTGCTGTTTTCAGTCACCACACGGTACAGGGTCGTTGGTCCACTCGAGAGTCAAGTCTCCCAATCAATCTCTTAGAAATACTAGTGATCAGACTTGCCTTACTCAGTTTTCACCATCTCCTTGCAGGTCACCCCATCAGGATCCAATCCGACAACGCCACAGCGTCAAGGGGGAACCCGCACCAGGACGGCCATGCACGAAGTGAGTCACATCCTCCGTTGGGCCGAGTCTTTTCGCCTCAATGAGATTGTTTTGCCTTCATTCTGTCCGGAACCAGTCCACTGTATCAAGAAAGCTCTCCACACTCTTCATGTGGTTAGGGCTCTTCGACGGTACATCTCACGGACGGCTCCCTTCCGCAAGTCAGATGTCCTGTTCGTGCTTCCAGAGGGGCATAGGAAGGGTCTAACCGCTTCTAAGGCCACACTAGCCAAGTGGATTTGCTCGGCTATTCAGGAATCCTACCGTGTCAGGAACACTCCGATACCAGCAGGGATTAAGGCGCATTCGACTCGGTCAGTGGGCGCCTCTTGGGCCATTCGGCACCAGGCGTCAGCACAACAGGTCTGCAAAGCTGCGACTTGGTCCAGCTTGCATACTTTTACAAAACACTACCACATTCATTCTCAATCTTCTGCAGACTCTGCCCTTGGCAGGTGCATTCTGCAATCGGCAGTACCTCAGCTGTAAGCCAGTAATACATGGGATATTAGCAGTTGTGTTACTCCTCACCCAAGGACTGCTTTAGGACATCACATGGTCCTGTGTCCCCCAATGAAGCGTAGGAGAAATAGGGATTTTTGTGTACTCACCATAAAATCCTTTTCTCTGAGCCCTATTAGTTTATTGTCCTTTGTTTAATACTCCTACTGCTCTGCTACCGAAATGGTTGAATCTCAGCCAGAGAGGGTGTATATTGCAGAGGAGGAGTTAATCTGTGTTCACTTTGTCCTCCTAGTGGCAGCAGCATAACACCCATTGGTCCCCCTGTGTGCCCAAATGAAAATGACTAGCTCGGAGTAAAGGATTTTACGGTGAGTACACAAAAATCCCCTTTTTTTTTTATACTAACTATATATATATATATATATATATATATATATATATATATATATATATATATATATATATATACACATACACACACATATATACACTCACCGGCCACTTTATTAGGTACACCATGCTAGTAACGGGTTGGACCCCTTTTGCCTTCAGAACTGCCTCAATTCTTCGTGGCATAGATTCAACAAGGTGCTGGAAGCATTCCTCAGAGATTTTGGTCCATATTGACATGATGGCATCACACAGTTGCCGCAGATTTGTCGGCTGCACATCCCAAAGATGCTCCATACAAGGCAGGATGGATCCATGCTTTCATGTTGTTTACGCCAAATTCTGACCCTACCATCCGAATGTCGCAGCAGAAATCGAGACTCATCAGACCAAGCAACGTTTTTCCAATCTTCTACTGTCCAATTTCGATGAGCTTGTACAAATTGTAGCCTCAGTTTCCTGTTCTTAGCTGAAAGGAGTGGTACCCGGTGTGGTCTTCTGCTGCTGTAGCCCATCTGCCTCAAAGTTCGACGCACTGTACGTTCAGAGATGCTCTTAGGCCTACCTTGGTTGTAACGGGTGGCGATTTGAGTCACTGTTGCCTTTCTATCAGCTCGAACCAGTCTGCCCATTCTCCTCTGACCTCTGGCATCAACAAGGCATTTCCGCCCACAGAACTGCCGCTCACTGGATTTTTTTTCTTTTTCGGACCATTCTCTGTAAACCCTAGAGATGGTTGTGCATGAAAATCCCAGTAGATCAGCAGTTTCTGAAATACTCAGACCAGCCCTTCTGGCACCAACAACCATGCCACGTTCAAAGGCACTCAAATCACCTTTCTTCCCCATACTGATGCTCGGTTTCAACTGCAGGAGATTGTCTTGACCATGTCTACATGCCTAAATGCACTGAGTTGCCGCCATGTGATTGGCTGATTATAAATTAAGTGTTAACAAGAAGTTGGACAGGTGTACCTAATAAAGTGGCCAGTGAGTGTATATGTATATATACATATAAGATATATATATATCAAAATGTCATATCTATCTCAAATGTCATTTCTATCTCAAAGTGTTATGCCATCACGCCGCTCCATTGGCTGAAAACATTATGGGTCTTGAAAAATGGTGACAACCGCAAAAAAAAAAAAAAAAAAAAAAAAAACAACACATGAAAAAAAATTTGGTTTTTGAATATATTTGGTATTGCCATGATCATACTAGCAAAGTGATCCTATGAGGTTTTTTTTTTTTTTTTAAACCACAAAATGTACACTGGAATACAATTCCCCCAAAACAATGTCAGAACTGCCTTTTTTTTCCCTTCACAATTTCTCCCCACTTAGAAATGAATGGTGGCATTCAAAAGTACAACTTGTCACACAAAAACAAGCTCTCATATGGCAATGTGGTCAGAAAAATAAGTGAATTACGGCTCTGGGAAAAAGGGGAGGGAAAAAAAAGGCAAAAATGGAAATTGGACCTGTTGTGAAGGGGTTAAAACAATTTGCAACACATTACAGCCAATATAATCTGCCACCCACCTACAGCTGAGCAAGTTTAATGACATATTACATTAATAATTAGGAAACACTCACCTTTGTGCGGCTGATAACCGAGAGGTCGTGACAAGCTTGCCTGGAGGTCAAATTTCATCTTTTTGCTATTATTTGGAGTTGCTATATTTTCAGCAGTGAATTTGAAAGGTGTGATGGCTAAATGCAAAAGAAAGGAACCAAAATAAAAGACTGTTCTACATATTTCAAACAGTTGCCAGGTTCTGTTATGAAATGAGCCATTTCTTAATTATTTTGACCTCCTGAATTCAATCTGACAATGAATATTTTTGGTTGTCTCTAGTTTCTATGATAGCAAAGATGTTTACCGTGTACATATAATTAATGCATAAACATTTTATTACCGTACTTTGAAACATTTTTGCAAACGTAATGCAGAATATTTTGCTACTAGCTGTTTCCAGCCAGCTAACGCTCGGCACGCTCATTGCTATCTAATTAACGCTGTTGGTGATTATGCAATTAAATGTACGTTTACCTTGGCTGAAGTGGTTGAATTACATAGAAAGGAAGTGCTGCGTGTGGTAATGTTGGGGGGAGGAGCCTCGTGTGGTAATGTGTGGGGACGGAGCCTCGTGTGGTAATGTGTGGGGACGGAGCCTCGTGTGGTAATGTGTGGGGACGGAGCCTCGTGTGGTAATGTGTGGGGACGGAGCCTCGTGTGGTAATGTGTGGGGACGGAGCCTCGTGTGGTAATGTGTGGGGAACGGAGCCTCGTGTGGTAATGTGTGGGGAACGGAGCCTCGTGTGGTAATGTGTGGGGAACGGAGCCTCGTGTGGTAATGTGTGGGGAACGGAGCCTCGTGTGGTAATGTGGTGGGGGGAGGGATTGTGTGGTGATGTGTTGGGGGGCGGGACTATGTGTGGTGATGTGTTGGGGGGCGGGACTGTGTGGGGTGAAGTGTTGGGGGGCGGGACTATGTGTGGTGATGTAGTGGGGGTGGGGGGTGGGATTATGTGTGGTGATGTAGTGGGGGGGGGGCGGGATTATGTGTGGTGATGTAGTGGGGGGGGGCGGGATTATGTGTGGTGATGTAGTGTGGGGGGCGGGATTATGTCTGGTGATGTGGTGGACCGGCGGGATTATGTGTGGTGATGTGGCGGGGGCGGGATTGTGTGTGGTGATGTGGTGCGGATTGTGTGTGGTAATGTGGTGGGGGGCGGGATTGTGTGTGGTAATGTGGTGGGGGGCGGGATTGTGTGTGGTAATGGGGTGGGGGCGGGATTATTTGTGGTGAGGGTGGAGCTACTTGCAGGGGGCGGGATTAGCAAGTGTGATGTGGTGGGGGGCGGTATTATGTGTGGTGAGGGGCGGGATTATGTGTGGTAATGTGGTTGGGGCGGGATTGTGTGTGATAATGTAATGGGGGCGGGATTCTGTGTGGTAATGTGGTTGGGGCGGGATTGTGTGTGATAATGTAATGGGGGCGGGATTCTGTGTGGTGATGAGGTGGGGGGAGGAGCTACTGTGGCAGGAGGTGGGATTAGCGAGTAATCACGATGCTATAATATATATATATATATATATATATATATATATATATATATATATATATATATATATAGATACATACATATATATACACACACCAATTTTCAGATATTTTGAGGAAACTTAAGGTACCTTCACACGAAGCGACTTTGTAACGATATCGCTAGCGATCCGTGACGTTGCAGCGTCCTCGCTAGCGATATCGTTTAGTTTGACACGCAGCAGCGATCATGATCCTGCTGTGATGTCGCTGGTCGCTGAATAAAGTCCAGAACTTTATTTGGTCGTCCGATCGCCATGTTTGAAAGCAAAAGCAACGATACCAGCGATGTTTTACACTGGTAACCAGGGTAAACATCGGGTTACCAAGCGCAGGGCCGCGCTTAGTAACCCGATGTTTACCCTGGTTACCAGCGTAAAAGTAAAAAAAACAAACAGTACATGCTCACCTGCGCGTCCCCCAGCGTCTGCTTCCTGACACTTACTGAGCGCCGGCCCTAAAGTGAAAGTGAAAGCACAGCGGTGACGTCACCGCTGTGCTGTTAGGGCCGGAGCTCAGTCAGTGTCAGGAAGCAGACGCTGGGGGACGCGCAGGTGAGCATGTACTGTTTGTTTTTTTTACTTTTACGCTGGTAACCAGGGTAAACATCGGGTTACTAAGCGCGGCCCTGCGCTTAGCAACCCGATGTTTACCCTGGTTACCCGGGGACCTCGGCATCGTTGGTCGCTGGAGAGCGGTCTGTGTGACAGCTCCCCAGCGATCAAACAGCGACGCTGCAGCGATCGGCATCGTTGTCGCTATCGCTGCAGCGTCGCTTCGTGTGAAGGTACCTTTAGCAACAATTCCAGTAAGTAAAACCTGTCTAAATACTACTGCGAATTGAAAACAACAGTTACAGAAATTGCACTACAAAATGAGGTCCTCATTCAGTGTCTTTTTTTTTTTTGCTTGTCTCTTGTACTCCAGCATCAGCCCTCAATGACCTTTTATCTGGCCCCCTGGGAAGATTCCTGGGGACTGCAGCACTTGGGCCTGCAGTTGTATTTTCATGGTCCTGGGCCCATACATTTCCTCTTGCACTGAGCATGCGCATGCAGTGTTCGCTACTGAGTGGCATACAATATAAGATTACATCCTGACAAGCGACAGGACACAGGGCAGAGTTAATGTACAATTTGTATGGCTCCCAAAGGACAGTATAAAAATCCAAATAGCCCTTGGAAAAAAAAAATAAAAAATTCTCCACCCCTGTACTAAATAAGCCAAGAAATCCTAAAACTGTACACCTTAGGCCGGAGACACACTGCTGCGAGATACGGCCGAGTCTCGCTGGTTAAAAGCAAGCTGTGGCACCTGCACTCCGGAGCGGAGCGTGCAGCTGCATAGCAATACATGGAGCTGCACGCTCCGTTCCGGAGTGCAGGTGCCACAGCTTATTTTTAACCAGCGAGACTCGGCCATATCTCGCAGCAGTGTGTCTCCGGCCTTACACATATCATTTATTAAAGTAGGTGATGCAGCTGTAATTAGGATTACGCCAGAGTTGAGTCGGCGTTTTTTGATTGGTCCCCCCTAAGATGAGAGAATACTGAAGGCTCAATAGACTAAATAGATGATGCAATAGGCGAGCTTCTGACAATGCAATAGTGATACTGAAATAAAGATGCAATTTATAAGCCTGCATGAAATGTGTCATAAGTAATTACAAGCATCATATTAGTTTTCAGCACCACAAAATTAGTTTGGTTCAATTGTTTTCACCTCTGAACCAATTTGGCTGTAGAACAATGAAACACAATTAGAAAAAGGGACAGCTCTGTGCCAGCAGTAGAAACAGACACCTGACCTATACGGTTAAAGATACGGGGACCAGTTACTACAGTCCCCGCTCTCTGATAGGTCAGTCCATCTGAAAAACCCAATCACAGTACTTCCCCTGCACAATCACAGCTGGGAGTTCAGCTAAGGCCCCTTTCACACATCAGTTTTTAGCTACCAGTCGCAATCCGTCGAATTTTGAAAAAAAAAACGAATCCGGCGACTGATGCCGCCGGATCCGTTTTTTTTCTCATAGACTTGTATTAGCGACAGATTGCGACGGATGGCCTCACGTTTCATCCACCGTTCGCTGGATCCGTCGAAAATTGTTTGTCCGGTGGCCGGAGACAACGGACAAAGCAATGTTTTTTTTTGTGTCCGTCGAAAAAACGGACAGCGACAGATCTGTCATTTGCTCGAATGGATGCCTATGGGCGCCGATCAGTCAAATAACAGAATACGGCGACGGATTCAGTTTTTTTTTTTTTTTTTAACTGAGAATGCTCCCATTTTTTTAGGATCCAATTAGCCAGATCCGCTAGTCAGATCCGTTGAAAAATGAATCAGTCGCATCAGTTTTTCACAACCGAGCCAACGTATTGTGACTGACGGCAAAAAACTGATGTATGAAAGGGGCCTTACCCGATAGCGGAGCTCCTCCAGATGCCGCAATGGATAGCTGTTGTAGTGTTTAGGTTGTGAGAGGAAGGCAGCTGCACCTCCCAACGAAATCCCAGGGGATGGTAGTAATGACACCTGGAGGTCAATAACCTCTTTGTATGCCAGACACATGCAGGGTCTAACAGGCGATCTGCAGTACATCTGTATTGCAAGGCAGGAGACCAGTGATCAGTCAAAAGTTAAAGTCCCATAGAGGGCATAAGTAAAGAAGTAAAAAAAAACAAAAAAACAACAACACATTTGGAATCACCAAGTGCAGATCTAGATCTATTAAACAATCACTGTGCAACTCCTACAGTGAAACCATAAAAAAGAGAACATGGCAAAAAATTGCCTTTTCAATTACCACTGAAAAAAAAGTGAAACAAAACACGATCAACAAAGAATGTAAATAAAAATGCTATAGCTGTAAAAAAAAAAATACAAAAAAAATTTAAAAATAGACACTTGGCCCCAGAAAAAAAGCTGCCATTCAGATACATCAGAGGAGCAATAAAAAAAACTACAGCTCTCAGTATATTGATGCAAAAACATTTTTTTCTATAAAACTGATTAGAAGCAGCAATCTTTAAAAAAAAGTTCTATAAATGTGGTCATCGCTGTAATCGTACTGACCTGATGAATAAAGCGGTCATCACTTCTACCACACAGTAAACTGCGTATAAAAAACGAAACAAAAAAAACCCACAACATTTTGAATTGCTGTTCTTTTGTTCATTCTGCCTCCCAAAAATCAGAATAGAAAGCGATCAAAAATGATGTGCCTGAAAATAGTACCAATAAAAAAAGTCAACTCATCCCATAAAAAACAGCCCTCACATGACTTGACAGAGATATAGAAAAATTATAACTTAAATCTATGGCAATGTAAAATAATAAAAATATATCTTTGGTGTGTGACAGCAACCACTAATGTCAAACCAATATAAATTTGGTATCACCAACCCAAAGAATAAAATCGTCTAATCTCTTACACCACACGAGGAACGGCGTAAAAGATGGATTTTTGGCACTAACCGTAAAATCTTTCTTGGAGCCTTCATTAGGGGACACAGGTAACCATGTGTGTACCATGCTGCAGTCACTAGGAGGCTGACACTAAGCAAAAAAATAATTAGCTCCTCCTCAGCAGTATACACCCACTGACTGGAACAAAGCTCATCAGTTCGTGAAAAACCAGAAGCAAACAAACAAGAAAAAAAATCACAGCTATGTAAAGGCCCAACAGAAGGCACATACGCACAAACCAGGGAGGGTGCTGTGTCCCCCAATGAAGGTACCAAGAAAGTTTATAGTGAGTACCAAAAATGCATCACTATCACTTCAATAGGGGACACAAGTAACCATGGGATGTCCTAAAGCAGTCCCAAGGGAGGGAAAATAACTCAGGTCGGATGGCGGACAACAGCCATCTGCAGAACCTTTCTTCCCAGGCTGGCATCAGCCGAAGCCCAAATATGTATTCAATAAAACCTCGTGAAAGTGGTAAGGGATGACCAGGGAACTGCCTTGCAGATTTGAGATGCAGAGACCCAGGGGCAAACTGCCCAGAAGGCCCCCACCTCCCATGTGGAGTTGTTAGCCTTTACACCAGAGGGGGTGGTCTGCCATTAGCCACATATGCCTCCAAGATAGCCAAGCGATGGTAGATTTTGAGGCAGAAAGACACCCTAAGGCTACTTTCACAAATCAGGTTTTCAGTGTCAGGCTAAATCCGGCGAATGTTGGAAAAACTGGATCCGGCACAGATTGTGAAAAACTGATGCGACGGATCCGTTATTTTGACGGATCCGGCTAGCATATCTAGATTATTGGATAAAAAAAAAAAATTTGGAGCATGCTCAGTTTAAAAAACCGGATCAGGCCGCCGGTTCCGCCTTTTTCCGGATCCGGCACCTTCCGGCTCCCATAGGCTTCCATTCTAGCAAACAGCCAGAAGCGCTGGATCCGGCGCTTCAGGCTTTTTCGCCGGAGACAAAAAACGTTGCTATGGACGTTTTTTCAAGAAACTGTAAGAGGCAGATTTGCCAGATCCGGCGAAAACCGGACGAAACGCAATGTCATCTGATGCAATCCGGCACTAATACAAGTCTATGGGTAAAAAACCTGATCCGGCGGCAACATTCGCCTGATCCGGTTTTTTGAAAATTAGCCGGATTTAGCCTGACACTGAAAACCTGATGTGTGAAAGTAGCCTAAGACAACCATCAGGGATGACAAAGTGTCAGAGCGCCGGAAAGCTGTCCTAGAGATGTAGAACCGAAAAGCTCTGACCAGGTACAGCCTGTGGCGTGACCTTTCCAAGGGATTAACTGGGGAATGGCAAAAGGAAGAAAGGACAATGTCCTCATTGATGTGGAAAGAGGAGGCAACCTTAGGCAGGAACAAAGGAAGCGATCTATGGACCACCATGTCCTGATAGAAAACTAGAAAAGGAGAACGACAAGAGCTGCCAGCTCAGACTCGTCTGATAGACGTTATAGCCACTGTAAGATGGCCGCCGGACGAGTCCTTGAGGCGAGATGTGCGTCATTGCGGCTATTAGCTGCGGTGATGTGAGCTCGGAAGTATGCTCCATCACCTATAGTGCTGAGAAAGTTATTAGGCCATTCCAGGGCTGGATTTTACAAGCGGTCATAAAAGAGATGGGTGGGAATGACAGCTCACATATCCCAACCCCATGGAGGTGGTTTGGCTAATAAAATGGAAGCTCAATGTCTCATTCAGTGTCTGTGGATGGAGGTGTGGAGACCTCCAGTGTGTGTTGCTAAAGACGCTGACCTGAGCGGGCGGACCCACGGTACAATAGGGACTGTTTATTTTTCGATTTGCTTTTTTACTTTGTGCCAGAAAAGGCTGTTCGTTTGTTTTGGTTATCCAGAGTGGTTTATGCAGTTTTAAAGGGAAGGTGCCACCAGTTTTCTTGTTAGTTTTTTTTTTTTTGTGAAATTAAGCTTAAAATAGTAATTAAAATGTGTTAATGCAATGTTTGCAAACATTTCTATATGAAAATTATTATATATATATTTTTTTTTTTACAAATATATATTTACCACTAGGGGGAGCATTTTCCGTTTTAGACCTCATGCAGCTATAGTGAGACTTATCAGCTTTACTGTTAGCTGAAAAATTGGGGCAGTAACTGCTGACATCACCATTTCCCTCCCCTTTTGGGTGTTTTAGTATCCCTGGGGGAGAATGAAGTGTAGCATCACAGGGCAGCGCCATTTTTGTGTGTGACTGCCCTGAGATCTGGTATCAGCAGTTACTGCATCGGATGCACAGCTTGTTTTATAGAGCATCATACTACATGTCTTTCTCTCTCTTCCATCAGTCTCTCTCAGCCATACTAATGTATCTCTCCACTCCCTTCACAATGCCTGGCCCTTCCCTGTAGACCTGGAGCTCCTTCTTATCTTACTGATGGATGAGTCACAGACAACTTCGGCTCTGATAATGCTGATTCTACACTGTTCCTCCTTGATGTCTTTGCAGTCGCTGATACTCTGCCTGCTGTGCCCAGACTTTTCTCCCACATTTTACTCCTGGCAATCTAGGATCTGTTCTGAAACAGTAAGGGTACTGTCACACAGTACCATTTTGATCGCTACGACGGCACGATCCGTGACGTCGCAGCGATCGTATGAATATCGCTCCAGCGTCGTAGACTGCGGTCACACGTTGCAATCACGGCGCTGGAGCGATGCCGAAGTCCCCGGTAACCAGGGTAAACATCGGGTAACTAAGCGCAGGGCCGCGCTTAGTAACCCGATGTTTACAGTGGTTACCAGCGTAAAAGTAATAAAAAAACAAACAGTACATACTTACATTCCGGTGTCTGTCCCCGGCGTTCTGCTTCTCTCCACTGTGTAAGCGCCATAGCCGGCAAGCACAGCGGTGACGTCAGACGTCACCGCTGTGCTCGCTTTCCGGCTGGCAGACGCTCACACAGTGGAGAGAAGCTGAGACGCTGGAGGACAGACACCGGAATGTAAGTATGTACTGTTTGTTTTTTTACGTTTACGCTGGTAACCACGGTAAACATCGGGTTACTAAGCGCGGCCCTGCGCTTAGTTACCCGATGTTTACCCTGGTTACAAGCGAACACATCGCTGGATCGCTGTCACACACAACGATCCAGCGATGTCAGCGGGTGATCAAGCGACGAAAGAAAGTTCCACACGATCTGCTACGACGTACGATTCTCAGCAGGATCCCTGATCGCTGCTGCGTGTCAGACACTGCGATATCGTAACGATATCGCTAGAACGTCACGAATCGTACCGTCGTAGCGATCAAAATGGTACTGTGTGACAGTACCTTAAGGGTATGTGCACACGTTGCGGATTTCTTGCAGAAATTTCCTGAAGAAAACCGGAAATTTTCTGCAAGAAATCCGCATTTTTTTTTTGCGTTTTTTTAGCATTCTGCAAGCGTAATTAGCTTGCAGAATGCTAAAGTTTTCCAAGCGATCTGTAGCATCGCTTGGAAAACTGACTGACAAGTTGGTCACACTTGTCAAACATAGCGTTTGACAAGTGTGACCAACTTTTTACTATAGATGCTGCTTATGCCACATCTATAGTAAAAGACAGAATGTTTAAAAATAATAAAAAAAATAAAAAAATGCTTACACTCACCCAGACATCTCCTCACCGGCGTCCGTTCCTCTTCCTATAGCTGGTCTGTGCGCACAGGACCTTCCGTGACGTCACGGTCACATGACCGCTCACGACCAATCACAGGACAGTGACGTCATCGGCAAGGTCCTTCAGCGTACATCAGCTACAGGAACCGAAGCGACAGCGTGCAGTGGAGGCGGGAAGACATCGAGGGTGAGTATATTACTATTTTTTATTTTAATTCTTATTTTTTTACCACTTATATGGTGCCCAGTGCGTGGAGGAGAGTCTCCTCTCCTCCACCCTGGGTACCAACCGCACATAATCTGCTTACTTCCCGCATCGTGGGCACAGCCCCGTGCGGGAAGTAAGCAGATCAATGGACTCCTAGGTGTGCGGAATCCCCTGCAATTCCGCATTTTAATGAACATGTTGCTTTTTTTTCTGCGATGCGATTTTTTCGCGGAAAAAAAGGCTACATTTGCACAAAAAATGCGGAATACACTTAAAATAATAGGAGGCATATGTAAGCGTTTTTTTCGCGTTTTTATCACGTTTTTATAGCGAAAAAAACGCGAAAAATACTTAACGTGTGCACATGGCCTAAGGGTATGTGCACACGTCCGGATTTCTTGCAGAAATTTCCTGAAGAAAACCAGAAATTTTCTGCAAGAAATCCGCATTTTTTTTCCGTTTTTTCCGCGTTTTTTTTAGCATTCTGCAAGCGTAATTAGCTTGCAGAATGCTAAAGTTTTCCAAGCGATCTGTAGCATCACTTGGAAAACTGACTGACAGGTTGGTCACACTTGTCAAACATACTGTTTGACAAGTGTGACCAACTTTCTACTATAGATGCAGCTTATGCAGCATCTATAGTAAAAGACAGAATGTTTAAAAATATTAAAAAAAATAAAAAAAATGGTTATACTCACCCAGACATCTCATCAGCGGCATCCGTTCCTCTTCCTATAGCTGGTGTGTGCGTGCAGGACCTTCCATGACGTCGCGGTCATGTGAGCGGTCACATGAGCGGTCACATGACCGCTCACGACCAATCACAAGACAGTGACGTCATCGGCAGGTCCTTCACCGCAAAGCAGCTATAGGAACCGAAGCGGCAGCATGCAGCGGTGAGGCGGGAAGACATCGAGGGTGAGTATAGGACTATTTTTTATTTTAATTCTTTTTTTTTTACCAATTATATGGTGCCCAGTGCGTGGAGGAGAGTCTCCTCTCCTCCACCCTGGGTACCAACCGCACATAATCTGCTTACTTCCCGCATGGTGTGCACAGCGCCGTGCGGGAAGTAAGCAGATCAATGGACTCCTAGGTGTGCGGAATCCTCGCAATTCCGCATTTTTAATGAACATGTTGCTTTTTTTTCCGCGATGCGATTTTTTCGCGGAAAAAAAATCGCAACATTTGCACGAAAAAATGCGGAATACACTGTAAATAATAGGAGGCATATGTTAGCGTTTTTATCACGTTTTTATAGCGAAAAAAACGCTAAAAATCCTGAACGTGTGCACATGGCCTAAAGGTACCTTCACACGAAACGACTTTGTAACGATATCGCTAGCGATCCGTGACGTTGCAGCGTCCTGGCTAGCGATATCGTTTAGTTTGACACGCAGCAGCGATCAGGATCCTGCTGTGATGTCGCTGGTCGCTGAATAAAGTTCAGAATTTTATTTGGTCGTCCGATCGCCGTGTATCGTTGTGTTTGACAGCAAAAGCAACGATACCAGCGATATTTTACACTGGTAACCAGGGTAAACATCGGGTTACTAAGCGCAGGGCCGCGCTTAGTAACCCGATGTTTACCCTGGTTACCAGCGTAAAATGTAAAAAAAACAAACAGTACATACTTACATGCGTCCCCCGGCGTCCGCTTCCCGCACTGACTGAGCGCCGCAAAGTGAAAGCACAGCACAGCGGTGACGTCACCGCTGTGCCCTGCTACTGCCGGCGCTCAGTCAGTGCAGGAAGCGGACGCCGGGGGACGCATGTAAGTATGTACTGTTTGTTTTTTTTACATTTTACGCTGGTAACCAGGGTAAACATCGGGTTACTAAGCGCGGCCCTGCGCTTAGCAACCCGATGTTTACCCTGGTTACCCGGGGACCTCGGCATCGTTGGTCGCTGGAGAGCGGTCTGTGTGACAGCTCTCCAGCGACCAAACAGCGACGCTGCAGCGATCAGCATCGTTGTCGCTATCGCTGCAGCGTCGCTTCATGTGAAGGTACCTTAATGCTTCTGTTAGCATATCCTAATGACAGGAGACAAATCACAGCGGAGGGCTCCATGAATATAGCAGCAGAACACTCCCACTGCTGTGAATTGTGCAGCCCACAATGGCGTACCCAGTTCACTGCTAATGCTGCTGCAATGTTAGAGATAGGAGATGACAGACCAGGGCTGACCCTATGACCATGGGGTGCCATATTATGACATGGATAGTGTCCTGCTACTGCTGTGAAACCAAGATGTCAGCCTCCAGTGCCTTCTTTAAACTCCTATAACACACAAAATATGTTTCAAATGCAATCAAATCTTTGTTATAACAGCATGTTATGCTACATTACATTGATTTATCAATGATCTACAAATGCGGTACCTTCCCTTTAATAAACTTGCTTGGACATTTCAACAATATAGCCTCCTGTGCTTACCTCAACTGCAGCGGAGTACAGATTCCTACACCACCATAAAGGCAACCTTCCAGCAAAGAAGGGAAGCCGTAATGTCCTGAATGGGCTTGAGCAGAGGCTGTTGAAGAGCGCAAAGGACCAAGTTAGGATCCCTCGGATCTACTGGAGGGCGATAAGATGGGGGGGCCAGATAACCAACACCATTGAGGAAGGTCTTGACCTGGGGTCAAGAAGCCAACTCTTTGAAAAAGGATTGAGAGCTCAGAGACTTGACCCTTGAGAGTGTTGAGGGAAAGATTGGAATCGAGTTCAGACTGGAGAAAAGCCAGGATGAATTGAAGTGAAAAAGACATTGGAGCGGACCGATTGTCCTCACACCAGCAAATATAGGCCAGCCGGGGTTCTGTTATAAATGCGAGGAAACGCAGACTCTCACACTGATCATGGTCTGTATGACTTGAGGTGAAAAACCTGCTTGCTTCAGAACGGCGGTCTCAATGGTGATGCCATTAAATTCAGAGAATGAAAATTCTGGTGGAAGAGGGGACCCTGCGAAAGGAGATCTGGGCGGTCTGGACGTTACCAGAGTGTCTGAGTATGTTTACTAGCTCTGCATACCAGGCCCTTCTGGGGACAGCAGAATTACAGTACTCCTTCTGACTTGATCTTCTTGAGGTCTCTCAGAATCAAAAGGGAGAGGCGGCAAGAGGTATGAAAGGCGAGAGCTAGACCAAGGCATCCTGACCGATCGTCAGAGGGTCGCAGGACCTAGGCACAAAGAGAGGCACCTTGGCATTCATCTGAGACGCCTGATTGAACACTTAGGGGTTGAGTGACCACTTGCCCGAGATGATGTCCTGGCGACTCAAAGTCGGTGACCTAATTTTCTACCCCCAGAATGTGAACCACTGAGATTGCTGTTGTCTTTCTCAGCCCAGACTTGTATCCTGGAGATGTGCGTTCCACCCTGGAGGTTTATGTACGCCACAGCTGTGGCATTGTCTGACTGGATGCGACCCGGATGGCCTATGGGGAGATACTGCCAGTGAAGGGAGAGGTATTTCCCAGATCTCCAGATTGAATGGCAGTGTAACATCCCGAGGGTTTCAGCGACCCTGGGCTGTTTGACGCAGAAAGACAGCACCTCAATCGAGAAGGCTGGCATAGATTGTGACGACCTTCCAATGGAGGGAAAGATATCTCCCCAGGCGAATGGACGAAGGAAGGGTTCACCATGTAAATGACTGACGCACTCGAGGGGGTAAGATAATGTCAGCATGGGACAAGGTGTCGTTCTTGGGCCATCCCAAGAGGGCCAGCTGAAGTGGACAGGTATGAAACTGGGAAAAGTGCAATCATCTTCCCCAGCACACTCATGCAGAGCCGAAAGGGATGAGATGGGCGTTTCAGAAAACGGATCCCCAGATGAAGAGCTGAGACCTTCTCTTCAAGGAGGAAAACTTTGCTTTGTTGACTATCCAGTCAAGACAGACAAGAGTGCCCAGGGTGATCTGAAGATTCTGACAACAGTCTCGGAAGGACGATCCCTTGATTATAAGATCGTCCAGATAAGGGATTATAACAATTGCTCCGGATCGCAGGATTGCCATGACCACTGCTATTACCTTCGTGAACACCCTGGGAGCAGAGTCCAGACCTAAGGAGACTGCTGTGAACTGATAGCGACTTCCCTGAATGGCAAATCTGAGGAATCTCCGATTCGGCGCACAAATCGGAATGTCGAAATACGCATCCACTGAATGTCCACTGAGCAGAGAAACTCATCAGATTCCATCGAGACGATTATAGAGCGGACGTACAAGTTGGTTCAGATACTTGAGGTCCAAGATCAGACAAGGGCAGCCGTCCTTTGAGACAAAGAAAAGATTGGAATAGAATCCTGAAAAAATGTTCGTGGAGAGGAACGGGTATGATTAGTGAAGAGCGAATATACTCGTTACTCGAGATTTCTCAAGCACGCTCGGGTGTCTTCCGAGTACTTTTTAGTGCTCGGAGATTTAGTTTTCATCGCCGCAGCTGAATGATTTACATCTGTTAGCCAGCATAAGTACATGTGGGGGTTGCCTGGTTGCTAGGGAATCCCCACATGTAATCAAGATGGCTAAGAGATGTAAATCATTCAGCTGAGGTGAGGAAACACGGATATTACATACCTGGTAATGTGTTTTTTCATGAGACATGACGGCACCACGAGAGAGGGGATCCGCCCATCAAGGACAGGAAACCTTCAAGATAAATGGGGCGGCTCCTCTCTCCACATCAGTTGTTTTACAGAGTATGAGAGGAACTCCGCTGGTTAGTGTACACATAAATAATACATCCTATACGGTTCTATTCACCGATACCCCAGGGAGTGTATAATACAAATAATGCTAATAATGCACCCAACTAATGACGTGATCAAAAGGGTGGGAATATAAGGGTGCCGTCATGTCTCATGAAAAAACACATTACCAGGTATGTAATACCCGTGTTGTTCCATCATACATGACGGCACCACGAGAAAGTTACAGAGATTTGTATTCTCTTTTAGGGAGGGATCACTGCTTGTAACACTCTTCTCCCAAATGTGAGATCAGAGGTAGCAGATAGGTCTAGCCTATAATGTTTAAAAATGTAGACGGAGAGGACCAAGTGGCCGCCTTACAGATTTGGTCGATGGTAGCATCTGCTCTCTCCGCCCACGACGTCGCCATGGCCCTCGTTGAGTGGGCTTTCAGACCCTGTGGAACAACCCTGCCTGCACTACTATACGCTAGAATAATGGCCTCTCTCACCCATCTAGCGATAGTCTGTTTTGAGGCTTTAAGGCCCTTCCTTGACCCCTGGAATGAAACAAATAAAGCCCTGTTTCCTCTAGGATTTTGTAATCTCTAAATACTGTAGGATACATCTCCTGACATCTAGGCAATGGAGTCTCTCCTCTTTCTTGTTACTAGGATTGGGACAGAAAGAGGGTAGGGTTATATCCTGAGCCCTATGAAATCTCGATACCACTTTGGGGAGATATGCCGGATCTAATTTTAATACAACCCTATCGTCCATAATTTGTGTGTAAGGGGGTCAGATGACAACGCGTGTAAATCCCCAACCCTACTGTCAAAGCTGTCAACATTAAATTTAGATCAAATGGTGGAGGAGTAGGGGATGGAACAGTCAGCTCTACTACAGGCTCAGATAAACCTCACCACCCACCTATTGCTTGCCAGGTCACAGTTGAATAAGGCTGCTAAGGCTGAAACGTGTACTTTGAGGGTACTAACAGCTAACCCCAGATCTAAGCCCTTTTGCAGGAACTCCAGTATTGCCACTATCAGGACCTCCCCTTCCCGTATAGGCCCTGAACTGGACAGGAATTTCTTCCCCTAATGCTGCCGCCGGGTCCTGCGCGTGCACACGGCTATCATTTCCGGTGCACGCTCCTTCAGCGCCTATGCATGCTTTACTTCCAGGCGCGCACCCGGCCTTTGCTTCCGGTGCGTGCCGAAGATTCTGGTCCCCCTGCCCCTTAGCTCCTGCACAAGGGATCCGAGTGCTGCCGCCGGGTATTGTGTGCATGCGCGTACCCACCATTTCCGGTACCCGGCGCCGGCTGTGAAGGAGCTCACAGCGCCGGGAATGTCCACGTCTACGGAACTCCAGGAGGCAGCGCAGCACTCACCCTCAACGTACTTATGCCAGTGCCCCGGACACCGCTCCATGCAGCCTCAGGTACCGACCAGAGAGGGAGGAAGGGGGGAGACCTGCTTTCAAACGCTCAACAGGGAGGGCCCCAAAACCTCCGAGGAGCTTACCTAGCCCGGGCACCGATGTGCCTTACGGGCTGCATGGCCACCTTTGGTCAACAGGGGGGGCACCATAAAAGTGACCCCCGTGGACAGCAGGATTTTAAATCAACAGGGGGGGGGGGGGGGAAACGCCATCTGCGGCCCCCGTGGATAATCTTCACCCGGGCATTGCCTCACGGGTTGTGGCCATGCTTCGCTCAGGGGGGGGCATGGAATACATGACCCCCGAGGCGACTACCGGTACCTGGTGACGGGTGCAGACCAGCGCCTGCCCAAATCCACCCGGCCCAGGCATCCTCTTCTGTCTTCATCAGAAGTCCTTCATCTTGAGGGTTCCCCGTCAAGGACAGGAAACCAACTGATGTGGAGAGAGGAGCCGCCCCATTGATCTTGAAGGTTTCCTGTCCTTGAGGGGCGGATCCCCTCTATCGTGGTGCAGTCATGTATTATGGAAAAAACTAAATCTCCGAGCACTAAAAAAAAAAATAACTCAGAGGACACCCGAGCGTGCTCGGGAAATCTCGAGTAACGAGTATATTCGCTTATCATTAGGTATGATGACTCCTTTTGGAAGAAAAAGGAGATGGCTTGAAAGAAACCTGTGCTGGAAGCCTTGGGGGGCGAGACATGAAGAAACGCCTCCCAGGAAGGGACAAACATTTTATGTTGCAGCCAGAAGTAATTAGCGCTCTGATCCTAACGATATTGTACTATCGTGTACCTATATAAATTTCAATACATGTGTCCCATGTGTTTGTGCTCATAACTTTTTCTCTTAAACTTCTATACATCACCAAGATGATTTAATTGGCATTATTATTTATTGTCACAGATGGGGCTACCCATCATGGGAATAATGTCTTGGTACACGTCAAATCAAGCAAGTTTTTTTTTTTTTTTTTTTTTTAACTAAAACTAGTTCATAACATCTCTTTTTGTGGTACATTTTGTATATGGTTATCTCTTTTAATGGTCATTTTATTTTCATTATTGTGCGGGCACTCTTGCACACAGTGGCGTTTTTTGCCATTCACTTTTCAATAAAGGTATGTTATTTATACCCGAGCCCACTATCTATTTTATTGTTATATCCATGTTCAGTGGCGTCTTTCGTTTGTTTGATGTCGGTTTGGAGGAGGGAGTTGGGTCTATAATAATCAGGCAGGGATGGATCCTTTCCAGGTTTCAATATCAAAACCACCACCACCTTTTTCATAGATTCCAGGAGGTTACCAATTCTAATACTTTCTTGAAAAACTGCCAGTAAATTTGGAAGCAATATTTATTGATAGGTTTTTGAAGAATTCCCCTGGTAACCCATCTGAGCCTGGGGCCTTCTCATTTTGGGACCCTTGAATGGCCTCCTCCAATTCCTCAAGTTCAATTGGTTTCTCTAGTATATCCCTTTCTAGATTTGATAATTGTGGTAATGGAATGGTTGCTAAAAAGTTCTCTATATCTACTGAATTGGTGATGCTTCTAGAAGAATACTAGAAAAGTAATTATGCAGAGTGTGGAGAATATCTCCATCCTCCGTAATCATGACCCCCAGTGTCAGAGACTAGTCTAGAAATGTACAAGGACCTACCGTATTTTCCGGCGTATAAGACGACTTTTTAACCCCCGAAAATCTTCTTAAAAGTCGGGGGTCGTCTTATACGCCGGGAATCGACTTGTACGCCGGTGTATATGGTGGGTGGGGAGGGGGAGTGATCCTGATGACGAGGGGGCGTCTCACAGGAAAGTGAGTAATCCCCATTACCTTATCCTAGCGGTGCAGCGTGGGGGTGTCAGTGCTGGGAGCGGCGGCGGCTGCTGTGTTCTGGTGCGGCGGCTCCTCTTCTGTGTGGGGCCTCTGTGCTGTGAGGTGGCGGCGGCAGCGGCGTATCTTTATCCAGTTGGGGCTCCTCCGGCATCTCCTTAGCCCTGGAGGCCCCGCCGCAACTCCATCGGTGCAATGTGGTGGCCTCCGGGAAAATGGCCGCTGCTCAGATTCAGATCTCGTGTCCCGAGATTTCGGGACGAGATCTGAATCTGAGCAGCGGCCATTTTCCCGGAGGCCACCGCATCGCACCTATTGAGCTGCCTCCGGGAAAATGGCCGCTGCATTGCACTCGTGGAGTTGCGGCGGGGCCTCCAGGGCTAAGGAGATGCCGGAGGAGCCCCAACTGGATAAAGATATGCCGCCGCCACCGCCACCGCACAGCACAGAGGCCCCGCACAGAAGAGGAGCCGCCGCACCAGAGCACAGCAGCCGCCGCACCAGAGCACAGCAGCCGCCGCCGCCACTCCCAGCACTGAGACCCCCACGCTGCACCGCTACGATAAGGTAATGGGGGATACTCACTTTCCTGTGAGACGCCCCCTCGTCATCAGGATCACTCCCCCCCCCCCCCCCCCAAAAGGCACATATTCACCGGCCCTATAAGACGACATAGGGTGTATAAGAAGACCCCCGACTTTTAAGAAGATTTTATATTTTAACTGGTAAAGTTGGGGGGTCGTCTTATACGCCCAGTCGTCTTATACGCCGGAAAATACGGTATTTTGTGCTTTAACAATAGTTGCTAGCAAGTGGCCTGCGTTTTCACCCTCCGTAAATGTTTGTTTTGCAAACAAAAAAATAAATAAAAATTTTGTGCAGCTAGTCCCAATAGGTGAGTTTTCATTAGTTTTTGAGATTCTTTATATTTTCCGAAGTGCTAGCTGAGGGTTTGATATAAATTCTGATTCAGCCAGGCCGACCTGCTCTTCTAACTTTTGGGTTTATTCTCTTGTTTTATTTTTCCGTTTACTAATTTCACCAATATAGAGAGCCCTCTAACAAATGCTTTCATAGATTCCAATACAATTAAAGAAGCTGTCCACTACTATAACTTTTTTTTTTTTTTATAAATCTTGCTATTATGTGCCACTGAAAACATCTACTGTGTTTATTTTAGCAATATTACCTTTTATCATGCTGTAGCAGCACATCTTTAGTGCTGGATTCAGCTCTCATGGGGTTAATCGACAACTTCCTTTCTCCTGACTTACTGTGCTCTAATACTACAAGTTCCATGATGCATTGCACTGCTACTAAGCAGGAACCTACCACACCCACTCCAAAACACACCCAAACCCCTCCCTCCTCTCCCCCCTCTAGCTTCAAAAAGATTTGTGATGTCATTTCTGTCCAACCTCCTCTTTTACATTTGTCCAACCCACACTCCGTTACACACAGATAGATAGGTAGATATGTCAAGGTGAAAAATATATATCTTTATACCTTTTTGTACTTTTATATAATCTTATACTGTGAAACAATAAGTTTTTCCTATGCTTGCAGATATAACTGTATTTAAAATGGCTGCCAGTATTCACCTTTACCCTAGTTTTCGTCTCTGAGGAAAAAAGTATCATTTCTTCTGAAATTGAAACTTTAGGAATGTGAAGAAAGGAGGATTCGCCAGGAGACATCAAGACAAATCAGAAAGGACTGAATACTAGACATATACTGCTTAAACCCCGCCTATTGCATTCCTTTTTGTAGAACAATATAGTACTGTGTATCCGGAAATAAACGCAGTTGTTGTGATCGTTGCCGACACTTGTGGACGCACGAGCTTCAACTAAGATTGAACCAGCTATTTGTCTGACTCATTCTTACCCGGTACCAGATGCTTGGCTCATACTTTAATTTGGAATGACTGGTGAATGAGGGTTATTGTCGTGACGACCCCGACAATTTGGCGCCCAACGTGGGGCGTGGCCAGCGATCCGAGACCCCCTGGACCCATCCCTGGATGATACCCATAGTGGCTGACCTCGAGGACTGATCACCCTCCAAACACGGTAAGTGGAGATCATATACTTTGTATGTGTCACACTTGCTAGTGTCTCAGCCGTTATTGGTTTGTCTGTGGTCTCCTTGGGTCTGAGGAGTGACCGGTCGAGTGGTGAGACCGAGCGCGATCCCGTGCCACGCTCTGAACCAGCAACTGAGAGATGTCGCATCCAGCGCGTCCTCGTGTACACCATACCTCCTCCACCGGTCATTGTACTCCATTCAACCACCCTACCCGTGACTATTGTCTAGTAGTGGAGTGAAAGATTGAGCAAGTTGTAGATTGTGGGGCGGCTTAGAGAAAGGGATAGGAGACGCAGCCTCTGTGATATTGTACCAACTAGGTAATTTAAGACATCCCGAGAGGGGACCACCTGTATTTCTGTGGAGGGCTCTCACTAGGAGACCGCCTCCCAACGGTTTGGAATATCGTGACAGGATAGTCTGTTAATCACTGTTGTTCAGGTTAGGGACAGGAAATATTGAGCGCGAGGCTCTTTTCCTAGTACGTTGAACGCGAAGTTCCGTGGTATAGGACACAGTGTTGATATCGCTGTCAGTGGCCTACTGCAGGAGGACATAGTATTCTGTGAGTCATGCTGCGTCTCTTAAAGCAGAAGAAGTCCGTGCCCCACAAGTTAAATGAGGATGCTGTGGAAGTCAAGACAATAGTAGAGTCACGGGAGGGCAAGAAGGCATTCAGGAATGTTGGCAGGTTGTACAAGTATGTAGGACTGCCCTCGTCAGGGAGATTACAGCCATCCACATGGCACAATCTCATAGAAAACAAGAGGGGCATGTTGAAGGATAAAGGATTGTGAGAACAAGTGCAAGCTTATTTACGAGTTGCGTGAGGCTTAAAGAACGAAGGATAGAAAGAGGTTGATGGAGAGGGAGGATCAGAGGAATGTTTTGTAGAAATTAAGTCTGAGAACTGCTGTATTTCGTATCTGTGTGAAAGTTTTCTAAAATACCCGATTGGAGGGGTCAAGCCGCTGCGCTATTGTTTCCTCCTTTCTCTGTGTAGAGGAATGCTGTGATTTTTCTTATCTCTGTGTCTCTGAAAAGGAGGGGGCAGCATGTGGCTGCTCTCTCTCTCTCTGTATTTTCTTGGTGTAGTATGCGCTGGTAGATCTGTGTTTTGTTTAAAGCGACAATAGTTTTGAAGTACAAAGAAATATTGTAAATTGAAAGTGAAATCTAGTGCCTAGTTCTAGAAGGAAATTTGTAAGTGATTGTTTGATTATCAGTGTAATTGAAAGATTGGTAAAAGATTCACCTGCTTCAAGTTGAGTGATTGATATAGCAAGTGAATAAATGGTGTCTGAGAGAGTGCAGCAGGACGAAAGTAAGGTGTATTATGAATGTTTTGATGCTTAAAAGTCCGACTATGACTGACACATTACTGCTACGGTCATATCTTTGTATAACCAGAGACCCAGACAAGACAGATGGACTGTGATCAGACAAACCCAGACTGGAGAAATACTTGTATGATCTGTGCTGCAACCCGACCTAAGAGAATTGCACTGAATCCTGTCCAGACAAGATCACATGTAGTGATATAAGAAGCTGACACAGGATTGTGGTTGGTGGATAGTGGGGACATTAACTTTTGGGAGTAGGCTGACAGTAATCCTTTTGGGAAGGAGCTGTAGACCAGCATGTCATGTCACCCCCACCACCAGAGAACCAACCACATCAGGTAGGGTAAAACAGATACAGGAGTATTATCCCTGGAGGCCCTCTGACTAGCTAGCTACGCTAAAACAATTGGCTGACCCTGAGAACCAACCTTTCCCATTTTTCAGATAAAGACAATATGATGGACGTATAAGTGCACCTGGGCAGGCCTAGGGAGTTAGTGAGCACAAAAGCAGGTGACTTGCTAGGACATATAATTAAGACACATACAGATGTGACAAAAGGAGAGAGTGTGGAGATGTACTTTGGACAGTTACAGCTGAAATGGGAAGACATGGGGTACAGTCCAGTAAACCCACTTGATGTTAAAGTATTGGTAAATACATTCATTGACGGTATGACCAAAGACTTACGAGATGCAAATACAGAGACCTGTTGCTTCTTACAGCGGCCGCTTGGATACAGTGGCAAGAGGAAGTTCCTCCTGTGTTCGGCCTGTGTTGTCTGTCCAGCTGTTGCTACACAAGTTTTCAGAGATTGTTTTGGATCACCCACTGACGGTCCATACCCCACATGATGTACATAGTATCCTTAACCAAGTACAACCTAGCCACCTGTCCATGGCCAGACAGCTGCGTCTTCAGTGTGCTATTCTCATGCCTACTAATGTGACTTTGAAAAGGTGCACTGTCCTAAACCCCGCTACTTTTCTCTAGTTCCTATGGATCCAAATGGGGGAGAGGTAGGTGACATGGAAAAGGACACTCTTTTTCTTTCTAGAATGGATCCAGAGGAACAAGATCAGGTTTCCAAACCACATGATTGTCTAGAATTGATGTCTCAGGAAACGGCTGGTCTCCCTATTGTCTCTAGTGTGCCTATTCTAATGCTGATTTTGAGCTTTTTGTAGATGGATCCCGTCACCAAGATGACCAAGGACGCTTCTGTACCAGATATGCTGTGGTCTCATAACATGAGGTAATAAAGGCAGAGTCAATGCCAGCTCATATGTCTGCACAAGAAGCAGAGCTCAAGGCGCTCACAGAAGCGTGCAAACTAGCAGAAGGTAAGACTGTAAATATCTACACTGATTCCAGGTATGCTTTTGGCATTGCACACGATTATGGGCCTATCTGGAGAGCCAGGGCTTTCCTGACAGCAAATGGCCACCCCATTAAACATGCTGAGGCAGTCCAGCAACTTATGAATGCACTACAGCTTCCCAACCAAGCAGGCATCATAAAGGTAAAGGCACATACCAAAGACACTGATGGACAGGCAAAGGGTAACGCACTGGCAGACCAGGCTGCCAGGAAAGCAGCAAGCACTCCTGTAGCCTCTAAAGTACATCACCTAGACACCCCACCATCTCCACTTGTGTCGAAAGACATCTTAGCCCGGTTACAAGAACAGGCAAGTAAGGAGGAGAAAAATAGGCGGCAAGAGATAGGGGCTTGCTCTGATACCGTCACTGGGTTATGGGGGAGGGGTGAAAAGGTCTGCCTACCACAGGTACTGTACCCAATGATGGCACAGGTTCTGCACGGGAATGTGCACCACTCGAAGACGGCCATGTGTGACACCCTACAGAAACAATGGATTGCCCCCGGGGTTTTCCACCTGCGCAGAAAGGCAGGTACAGAGCTGCATGATATGTGCCACACAATCAGGGTAGGACAGTGAAAACTCCATCCAAACACACTCCCCGGCCCCTTTATCCATTCCAGAGACTGCAGATTGATTATATTCAGTTGCCTAGGGTAGGGGCGTATGAGTATGTGTTGGTCTGCATTGATTTATTTTCAGGTTGGCCAGAAGCCTACCCAGTTGCCAAAGCTACGGCTAAGACAATGGCGAAGAAACTGATGGCTGAGATCATATGCAGGTATGGAATTCCTGAAGTCATTGAAAGCGATCAGGGTTCCCATTTTACTGGAGAGATCATGTCAGAGGTAGTGGCAGCACTGGGGGTAAGTCAAGCATTGTATACTCCATCCACAGAGTAGTGGAAGAGTGGAGAGACTAAATGGAACTTTTAAGCTTAAAATCCAGAAGGCAATGGCAGAGACTGGTAAACCATGGACAGAATGCCTTCCTCTAGCTTTGTTTTCAGTAAGATATACCCTAAACAGGAAGACAGGACTGTTACCGTATGAGATTCTGTTTGGCAGGGGCCCCAATCTTGGATGTTTCTTTCCACAACAGTTGCAGCTCAAGTACCAGGATTTGACTAGCTATGTGCAGGCCTTACATGGACACCTTGCCAAAGTGCCTTTAACGGTCTTCAGTTCTCTTCCAGACCCAGACAAGGTTCCTGGACACCATCCCTTGGAGCCAGGAGACTGGGTAGTGATAAAGCGGCACGTCCGGAAGAGCCTGGTACCAAGATTTGACGGACCATACCAAGTGCTCCTGACCACAGCCACAGCTGTCAAGCTCGAAGGAAAACCTAGTTGGATCCACGCCTCACACTGTAAAGGAGACCGAATCAGTGTTTAGTCACAGTAGTAACTGAAGGGAAATGTTGCTGTTGTTTTTGGTCCTGGGGCTGGGGGCTATCCTCGCTCCTACCTCTTCGGCCCCTATTGTAAATAAGAATCCTGGTCCCAGTATTCTCTGGGTAAACCTAACGGCCCCGGTAAATATCTAGCAATTTGATTTCTGTGATGTAGTCAAGTGCCATGAGACTCAACGAGTGGTAGAGGGAATCATCCAGTTTTATATGCGTGTTACCAGAAATGACAACAATAATTGTTATTATTGGACAGATGCTGCCTGGAATACGGGGGATGATTGGGGATATAAACCTAGCGAAGCCATGTTCCCTAAGGATGGGACAGGTAGGAGTCTTTGTGAGAGAATGCATCTATCAGCCCTTCTGCAACCACTTAGGGGCTGTAAATGGGGTAGAAGCTGTCACCCCCTCCTCCTAAATCTTGAGAACCCCCAATCTGCTGACCTGCAGACGTTTGTACTGGGAAGACATTATCATTATGTATTTAATGGTGGATACAATGGGAATTTAGGCCACATACAGATCCAGGATATTAGCTTCAGACCAACCAAGGCTCCCGTCACCAGTACAGCTAAAATAGGCCCAGGTGAGCGTTTGCAAAATGTAGTTAATGAAGTAATCCCCATTCCAGGTCTCAGTTGGCAAGAAGTTTTCTCCATAGAAACACAAACAGCCCCAAGGAAAAACCTGTGGTTAGAATGGGTGAGATACAATGTAAGAGTCCAGAATATCTCTGTAGGATGTGTTGCTTGTGCTGCTGCGAATACACATCTATACACACATGCATTGCTTTTTCCTGATGATAACACCACTGCCTGTGTCATGAATCTGTTGAAAGGTTTGAAGCCCACTGATTGCCCAGATTACGTCCCACTAATTCATGAGAAACCCAAACTAAAGGTCCCAGGAGAAGTAAGGGTACTGTCACACTAAACGATTTACCAACGATCACGACCAGCGATACGACCTGGCCGTGATCGTTGGTAAGTGGTTGTGTGGTCGCTGGGGAGCTGTCACACAGACAGCTCTCCAGCGACCAACGATGCCGAAGTCCCCGGGTAACCAGGGTAAACATCGGGTTACTAAGCGCAGGGCCGCGCTTAGTAACCCGATGTTTACCCTGGTTACCAGCGTAAACGTAAAAAAAAAAACCAAACAGTACATACTCACATTCCGGTGTCTGTCCCCCGGCGCTGTGCTTCTCTGCACTGTGTCTGCCAGCCGGAAAGCACAGCGGTGACGTCACCGCTGTGCTCGCTTTCCGGCCGACCGGCGCTCACAGTGCAGAGAAGCAGAACGCCGGGGGACAGACACCGGAATGTGAGTATGTACTGTTTTTTTTTTTTTTTAACTTTTACGCTGGTAACCACGGTAAACATCGGGTTACTAAGCGCGGCCCTGCGCTTAGTAACCCGATGTTTACCCTGGTTACAAGCGAACGCATCGCTGGATCGCTGTCACACACAACGATCCAGCGATGACAGCGGGAGATCCAGCGACGAAAGAAAGTTCCAAATGATCTGCTACGACGTAAGATTCTCAGCAGGGTCCCTGATCGCTGCTGCGTGTCAGACACAGCGATATCGTATGGATATCGCTGGAACGTCACGGATCGTACCGTCGTAGCGATGAAAGTGCCACTGTAAGACAATACCCTAACTGTGTTAGCTGACAATTACACCTGCTATAATTCCCACGACACCACAGGTACACCAGTAGGGATCTTCGAGACAGGTTTCTGCAAAGAGAACAGTTCTCTAGATACTGACTTGCTAATCAAACATACACAATATATGTACGACGTTTATTGGTTATGTGGAGATGGTAAGCTCGTCCTAGGTTGCCTAATGCCTGGATAGGTCAATGCACCCTTGTTAAACTAGCTATGCAGTTCAAGATATTACCTTGGGATCCAGAGACACCTGATGAACCTACCAGAAAAAGGAGAAGCCTTGATCAGCTCCACATGAGTTATGAAGAAGATCCACTAGTATATATTGATGCCATTGGAGTGCCAAGGGGGGTGCCTGACCAGTTTAAAGCTCAGAACCAGATCAATGCTGGCTTTGCTTCTCTAATCCCACAGGTGCAGATTAATAAAAATGTCGATTGGATCAATTACATATATTACAGTGAACAAAGATTTGTCAATTTTAGCCAAGATGCCTTTCAGGGTATAGTTGAGGAACTGAGCCCTAACACTAGAATGACCCTCCAAAACCGACTAGCCCTTGATATGATTTTAGCTGAGAAAGGAGGAGTTTGTGGGATGGTGGGAGAAGAATGTTGTACCTATATCCCTCAGAACTCTGGAGTAAATGGGAAAACCATGATAGCCCTTAAAAAGATAACTGGGTTAGCAGCAGAATTGAAAACTAATGCTTGAGTAGACACATCTTTCTTTTCCGGCTGGTTGGGTGGGCTCAAGGGATTCATTCAACAGGCCTGTCTGGTACTGATTGCCCTCCTTATAATTGGATCGATAATCCTCTGTTGTGTCATTCCCTTGTATAAAAAGGTTATTGCCAAAGCAATTCCGACTGGCACCTTCCTCAATCAAGAAGTAGACCCACTAGAGTACGATGGTACTTATCCAGGGGAAATCCCTAAGTACGTCCCCCTCAAGAAATTTGACAAAACCCCCTATTCTCAGATGACGCTAAGAGACTTAGTTTAGGGACAGCGGGAGAACTCCATGTGAGGTTAGTGAAGGGTTCAGCTGCCTGGAGGCCTCTCGCTAGGGGAGAGCTTCTGAGGTGTCTGGATGAAGAAATCCACTTCCCCTTTCCCCATCACATGGACAGTCTCAAAGGATCTTTCTTTAAGGGAAAAACTTAGTGTTTAGGGGGGATTGTAAAGGTGAAAAATATATATCTTTATACCTTTTTGTACTTTTATATAATCTTATACTGTGAAACAATAAGTTTTTCCTATGCTTGCAGATATAACTGTATTTAAAATGGCTGCCAGTATTCACCTTTACCCTAGTTTTCGTCTCTGAGGAAAAAAGTATCATTTCTTCTGAAATTGAAACTTTAGGAATGTGAAGAAAGGAGGATTCGCCAGGAGACATCAAGACAAATCAGAAAGGACTGAATACTAGACATATACTGCTTAAACCCCGCCTATTGCATTATTTTTTGTAGAACAATATAGTACTGTGTATCCGGAAATAAACGCAGTTGTTGTGATCGTTGCCGACACTTGTGGACGCACGAGCATCAACTAAGATTGAACCAGCTATTTGTCTGACTCATTCTTACCCGGTACCAGATGCTTGGCTCATACTTTAATTTGGAATGACTAGTGAATGAGGGTTATTGTTGTGACGACCCCGACAGATAGATAGATAACAAATAGATAGATAGATAACAAATAGGTAGATAACAAATAGATAGACAGATGAATACATACAGATATATCTATATATCTATTTCCATAGATATGTCCATATCCATGTTTCTAAACCCCTTCACCCCTGGAGCTTTTTTGTTTTCGTTTACCGCTCCCCTTCTTTCCAGAGCCATAATTTTTCCGTCAATATGGCCATGTGAGGGCTTATCTTTGGCGGGACAAGTTCTACTTTTGAATGACACCATTGGTTTTACCATGTCGTATAACAGAAAATGTGAAAAAAATTCAAAGTGCAATGAAATTGCAAAAAAGTGCAAATCCCACACTTGTTTTTTGCTTGGCTTTTTTGCTAGGTTCATTAAATGCTAAGGCTGTGTGCACACGTTGCGGATTTGATTGCAGATCCGCAGCGTTTTTTGCCGCACTGAATTGCATCAAATCCGCAGTGTAGTGCACAACCAATGTAAGTCTATGGGAGCCGCAGACTTGTGCACATGCTGCGGAAAAAGCCGCACCGAAACGCAGCTTTTTTTCTCTCGCAGCATGTCACTTCTTTTGTGCGTAACTGCAGCGTTTCTGCACCTTTAGACTTTCATTGAGTCAGGCACATCCGCAGCAAAACCGCAGATGTAAAAAAAGATCTGCAGTTTAGATGCAGATGTGGGTCCGAGAAACGCTGCAGTTCGGGAGGAGGGAAGTGTGTGTGCGGGGTCTGCGGGCTGTTCGGATGTGTGCGGGGTCTGCGGGCTGTTCGGATGTGTGCGGGGTCTGCGGGCTGTTCGGATGTGTGCGGGGTCTGCGGGCTGTTCGGATGTGTGCGGGGTCTGCGGGCTGTTCGGATGTGTGCGGGGTCTGCGGGCTGTTCGGATGTGTGCGGGGTCTGCGGGCTGTTCGGATGTGTGCGGGGTCTGCGGGCTGTTCGGATGTGTGCGGGGTCTGCGGGCTGTTCGGATGTGTGCGGGGTCTGCGGGCTGTTCGGATGTGTGCGGGGTCTGCGGGCTGTTCGGATGTGTGCGGGGTCTGCGGGCTGTTCGGATGTGTGCGGGGTCTGCGGGCTGTTCGGATGTGTGCGGGGTCTGCGGGCTGTTCGGATGTGTGCGGGGTCTGCGGGCTGTTCGGATGTGTGCGGGGTCTGCGGGCTGTTCGGATGTGTGCGGGGTCTGCGGGCTGTTCGGATGTGTGCGGGGTCTGCGGGCTGTTCGGATGTGTGCGGGGTCTGCGGGCTGTTCGGATGTGTGCGGGGTCTGCGGGCTGTTCGGATGTGTGCGGGGTCTGCGGGCTGTTCGGATGTGTGCGGGGTCTGCGGGCTGTTCGGATGTGTGCGGGGTCTGCGGGCTGTTCGGATGTGTGCGGGGTCTGCGGGCTGTTCGGATGTGTGCGGGGTCTGCGGGCTGTTCGGATGTGTGCGGGGTCTGCGGGCTGTTCGGATGTGTGCGGGGTCTGCGGGCTGTTCGGATGTGTGCGGGGTCTGCGGGCTGTTCGGATGTGTGCGGGGTCTGCGGGCTGTTCGGATGTGTGCGGGGTCTGCGGGCTGTTCGGATGTGTGCGGGGTCTGCGGGCTGTTCGGATGTGTGCGGGGTCTGCGGGCTGTTCGGATGTGTGCGGGGTCTGCGGGCTGTTCGGATGTGTGCGGGGTCTGCGGGCTGTTCGGATGTGTGCGGGGTCTGCGGGCTGTTCGGATGTGTGCGGGGTCTGCGGGCTGTTCGGATGTGTGCGGGGTCTGCGGGCTGTTCGGATGTGTGCGGGGTCTGCGGGCTGTTCGGATGTGTGCGGGGTCTGCGGGCTGTTCGGATGTGTGCGGGGTCTGCGGGCTGTTCGGATGTGTGCGGGGTCTGCGGGCTGTTCGGATGTGTGCGGGGTCTGCGGGCTGTTCGGATGTGTGCGGGGTCTGCGGGCTGTTCGGATGTGTGCGGGGTCTGCGGGCTGTTCGGATGTGTGCGGGGTCTGCGGGCTGTTCGGATGTGTGCGGGGTCTGCGGGCTGTTCGGATGTGTACAGCCCTGTGCGGGACTCTTCAGGTGTGTGCGGGGCTGTGCAGGGGGTCTTTTGGTGTGTGTGTGCAGGCATCATCCGATGGGACTACAAGTACGCAGCATCCAATCTGCAGCTCATTCGGATGTAATCCGGACAGTGGACACACACCCTACGCTATCCATACATCTATCAATAGATATATCTATCCAGATATATCTATAGATAGCAGGCCCGGACTGGGACTAAAATTCAGCCCTGGCATTTGAAGTTACACAGGCCCACTTGTCACATGGTGACTTTATAATATCTTTGTACACTTGTAGGCAGGGCCGGTTTTAGGCAAAGTGGCCTACGCCTAGGCAAAGTTTAAAATGGGGCCCAAAATGCTAACATATTGCACATCACACAAAAGCATTTCGGTTGTATTTACAAGCGATGAGTTCAGGCCGCTAAATGAGTTTGATCGACAATACTGAAGTTGTTCAACACTTGTTTCCCGGCCTCTTTCCACCGTCTGAGAAAGAATGATGAGACAGAACGGTCACTAACAGATCACTAACCGATCCCCATACAGTATCATGTTATCAGCAGCACATCTACAGTTTACAGCGGCGATGTGCTGCTGAGAAAAATTATTTTTGTTCCGGCAAAAACAATCTGAATATGCAGCATTTTACTTGTTAAGCAAAATACACCCCATAGTCCTCCATATATTATAATGTGCTCCACAGTCCTCCATATAGTCCTCCATATATTAAAATACACTGCTCAGTCCTCCACATAGTATAATACACTCTTCATAGTGCTCCATATAGTATAATGCACCGCCATAGTCATCCATGTAGTACAATTCACTTCCCATAGTATAATGCACCCCATAGTCCTTCATATAGTATAACTATTCCCCATAGTCCTCGATACAGTATAATGCAGCCCACATATAGTATAATGTAGCCACCACCATACAGAATATAATGCGGCAACCACAGAGTATAATGCAGCCACCCCACAGTATAATGCAGCCACCCCACAGAATACAATGTAACCCCATAGAATATAATACAGCCCACCTCCCCATAATATATAATGTAGCCCCCCATAGAATATAATGCAGCCCCCCATAGAATATAATGCAGCCCCCCATAGTATATAATGCAGCCCCCCATAGTATATAACACAACCTCCCCCATGGTATATAACCCAACCTCCCCCATAGAATATAATATACCCCCACAATAGTATATACCACAGCCACATAGTACATAACGTGGCCTGCCCATAGAAGATAATATACTCCGCATAGTATATAGCACAGCCCACATAGTAGATAACACAGCCCACACAGTAGTATATCCAGCAGAGCCCGCACAGTGGTATATCCAGCAGAGCCCGCACAGTGGTATATCCAGCAGAGCCCGCACAGTGGTATATCCAGCAGAGCCCGCACAGTGGTATATCCAGCAGAGCCCGCACAGTGGTATATCCAGCAGAGCCCGCACAGTGGTATATCCAGCAGAGCCCGCACAGTGGTATATCCAGCAGAGCCCGCACAGTGGTATATCCAGCAGAGCCCGCACAGTGGTATATCCAGCAGAGCCCGCACAGTGGTATATCCAGCAGAGCCCGCACAGTGGTATATCCAGCAGAGCCCGCACAGTGGTATATCCAGCAGAGCCCGCACAGTGGTATATCCAGCAGAGCCCGCACAGTGGTATATCCAGCAGAGCCCGCACAGTGGTATATCCAGCAGAGCCCGCACAGTGGTATATCCAGCAGAGCCCGCACAGTGGTATATCCAGCAGAGCCCGCACAGTGGTATATCCAGCAGAGCCCGCACAGTGGTATATCCAGCAGAGCCCGCACAGTGGTATATCCAGCAGAGCCCGCACAGTGGTATATCCAGCACAGCCCGCACAGTGGTATATCCAGCACAGCCCGCACAGTGGTATATCCAGCACAGCCCGCACAGTGGTATATCCAGCACAGCCCGCACAGTGGTATATCCAGCACAGCCCGCACAGTGGTATATCCAGCACAGCCCGCATCTCTCCTCCTCCTCCTCCCCCCGAGAATGTCACAACAGTCCAGTAAAAAAAAACAAAAAAAAAAACACTCTCCTCACCTTTCCTCTTGCCCGCATTGCTTCCTGCTCCTGTCTCAGCGGCTGCAGTCTGCCCGGGACACAGGAGGTGCGCGATTATATGACATCGCGCACCCGCAGTGTCAGAGCGGGGAATGATGGGAGAGGGAGCGTCTGTAGACGCTCTCTCCTCCATCATTGCATTCAACTGTAACGGCGTCATAGACGGATCCGGCAAAAAACAGATGAAACGTGTGGCCATCAGGCGCAATCCGGCGCTAATACAACTCTAAGAGAAAAAAACGGATCCAGAGTAAAAAAATGGAACCGTTTTTTTCAAAACTCGCAGGATTGTGCCTCACGGCAAAAACCTGATGTGAAAGCAGCCAAATATATGGATAGAAACATCTATGTATCTATAGATATATCTATCTAGAAATATATCTATAGATAGATATATCCATAGATATATAATAGAAAGGCCGATGTTTCTAAGACTACTTTCACACTAGCGCCGTGCACTGCACATCGCAATGCGTCGTTGTGGAGAAAAAAACGCATCCTGCAAAGTTGCCCGCCGGTTGCGCCGTGTTCTGGTACATGTAACTTTTTTGTGCGTCTAGTCCGCCATCTTCGACCGCGCATGCGCGGGCGAAACGCAGCCCCCTCCTCCCCGGACCTTGCAATGGGGCAGTGGAAGCGTCTTACGACTGGACCAGTATGCGTCGGTACGTCGGGCCGATGCAGCGCGACGGCCCCTTACCGACTCTAGTGTGAAAGCAGCCTAAGGCTACTTTCACACTTGCGTTTTTAGCAATCCGTCTTTTTGGGAAAAAAAAAGGATCCTGCAAATGTGCTCACAGGATGCGTTTTTTACCTATAGACTTGTATTAGTGACGGATCGTGACGGATGGCCACACGTCGCATCCGTCGTGCAACGGATGCGTTGTGTTTTGGCGGACCGTTGGCACGAAAAAACGTTCAAGTGAAAGTTTTTGTGTCTGTCGCGTCCGCCATTTTCTACCGCGCATGCGCGGCCAAAGCTCCGCCCCCTCCTCCCTGGACTTCAGAATGGGCAGCGGATGCGTTGAAAAACTGCATCCGCTGCCCACGACGTGCACAAATTTCACAACGTGCGTCAGTACGTAGGCCCGACGCATAGCGACGGACCTGTACCGACGCAAGGGTGAAATAGGCCTTTATGAGCGTTTAATTTAATTAAAAAAAACGAAAAAAAACCGACGTGGGTTCCCGCGCAATTTTCTGCGCCAGAGGGGGAAAGCCGACGGCCAGGGGCCAATATTTGTAGCCTGCTATGAATATCAGCCCACAACTGTCTGCGTAGCCTTTACTGACTATTAAAATAGGGGGACCCCCCCAAAAAAATGACGTGGGGTCCCCCTATATTTTATAGCCAGAAAGGCTACGCAGACAGCTGCGGGCTGATATTCATAGCCTAGAGAGGGGCCATGGATATTGGTTCCCCCCCCGGCTACAAATACCAGTCCGCAGCCGACCCGGAAATGGCGCATCTGTAAGATGACCCAATTCCGGCACTTAGCCCCTCTCTTCCCACTCCCGTGTAGCGGTGGGATATGGGGCAATAAGGGGTTAATGTCACCTTGCTATTGTAAGGTGACATTAAGCCGGGTTAATAATGGAGAGGCGTCAATAAGACGCCTATCCATTAGTAATTCAATACTAATGAAGGGTTAATAAAACACGCACACATTAGAAAAAAGTATTTTAACCCCTTAATCCCGTATGACGTACTATCCCGTCAAGGTGACCTGGGACTTAATTCCCGGTGACGGGATAGTACGTCATACGCGATCGGCCGCGCTCACGGGGGGAGCGCGGCCGATCGCGGCCGGGTGTCAGCTGCCTATCGCAGCTGACATCCGGCACTATGTGCCAGGAGCGGTCACGGACAGCCCCTGGCACATTAACCCCCGGCACACACCGATATCAAACATGATCGCAGTGTACCGGCGGTATAGGGAAGCATCGCGCAGGGAGGAAGCTCCCCGCGGGCTTCCTTGAGACCCCCGGAGCAACGCGATGTGATCGCGTTGCTCCGAGGGTCTCCTACCTCCTTGCAGGTCCCGGATCCAAGATGGCCGCGGCATCCGGGTCCTGCAGGGAAGGAGGTGGCTTACCGAGTGTCTGCTCAGAGCAGACGCTGGTAAGCCTGCACCGATGTAAGTGAGATCGGTGATCTGACAGAGTGCTGTGCACACTATCAGATCATCGATCTGTGATGTCCCCCCCTGGGACAAAGTTAAAAAAAAAATTTTCCACATGTGTAAAAAAAAAAAATAATAATTCCTAAATAAATAATAAAAAAAATATATATATTATTCCCATAAATACATTTATCTAAATAAAAAAAACAAAACAATAAAAGTACACATATTTAGTATTGCCGCGTCCGTAACGACCCAACCTATAAAACTGCCCCACTAGTTAACCCCTTCAGTAAACACCGTAAGAAAAAAAAAAAAAAAAAAAAACGAGGCAAAAAACAACGCTTTATTACCATACCGCCGAACAAAAAGTGGAATAACACGCGATCAAAAAGACTGATATAAATAACCATGGTACCGCTGAAAACATCATCTTGTCCCGCAAAAAACAAGCCGCCATACAGCATCATCAGCAAAAAAATAAAAAAAGTTATAGTCCTGAGAATAAAGCGATACCAAAATAATTATTTTTTCTATAAAATAGTTTTTATCGTATAAAAGCGCCAAAACATAAAAAAATGATATAAATGAGATATCGCTGTAATCGTACTGACCCTAAGAATAAAACTGCTTTATCCATTTTACCAAACGTGGAACGGTATAAATGCCTCTCCCAAAAGAAATTCATGAATAGCAGGTTTTTGGTCATTCTGCCTCACAAAAATCGGAATAAAAAGTGATCAAAAATGGTCACGTGTCCGAAAATGTTACCAATAAAAACGTCAGCTCGTCCCGCAAAAAACAAGACCTCACATGACTCTGTGGAGCAAAATGTGGAAAAATTACAGCTCTCAAAATGTGGAGACGCAAAAACTTTTTTGCTATAAAAAGCGTTGCTGGTTTCACACTTGCGTTTTTGTCTGCAGCTTTTTTTGCACAAAAAAACGCATGCGTTTTTTCCCTATATTTAACATTGAAAACGCATGCGGTTTTTTGTACGCATTTGGTCGCGTTTTCAAACGCATGCGTTCATTTTCAGAAATACAACCTGCAGTATTTTCTTGCGTTTTTAAGCACATGCGTTTGCGTTAAAAGCGCATTCGTTTTTATCGAAAAAAAACAGAAAACACACTGAAAAGCCACCCACCACCATCAAGGTGATAAAGGGATCCAAACCCTAACCCTAACTCTACCCCTAACCTCACCCCTAACCGTTTAATGAACATTTTCTGACAGTCATAGTGCCACGTATTTAAGTGCCACGTATTTAAGTGCCACGTATTTAAGTGCCACGTATTTCAGTGAAACGTATCACGTATTTCAGTGCCACGTATTTCAGTGCCACGTATTTCAGTGCCACGTGTTTCAGTGCCACGTATCACGTATTTCAGTGCCACATATTTAAGTGCCACGTATTTCAGTTGCACGTATTTCAGTGCCACGTATCACGTATTTCAGTGCCACGTATTTAAGTGCCACGTATCACGTATTTCAGTGCCACGTATTTCAGTGCCACGTATTTCAGTCACGGTTAGGGTTAGGGGTAGGGTTAGGGCTAAAGTTAGGGTTGGGGCTAAAGTTAGGGTTTGGATTACATTTACGGTTTGGATTAGGGTTGGGATTAGAATTATGGGTGTGTCAGGGCTAGGGGTGTGGTTAGGGTTACCGTTGGGATTAGGGGTGTGTTTGGGTTAGGGTTTCAGGTAGAATTGGGAAGTTTCCACTGTCCAGGCACATCAGGGGCTCTCCAAACGCGACATGGCGTCCAATCTCAATTCCAGCCAATTCTGCGTTGAAAAAGTAAAACAGTGCTCCTTCCCTTCCGAGCTCTCCCGTGCGCCCAAAAAGGGGTTTACCCCAACATATGGGTTATCAGCGTACTCGGGACAAATTGAACAACAACTTCTGGGGTCCAAGATCTCTTGTTATCCTTAGGAAAATAAAAATTTGGGGGGCTAAAAATCATTTTTGTGGGGAAAAAAAACATGTTTTATTTTCACGGCTCTGCGTTATAAACTGTAGTGAAACACTTGGGGGTTCAAAGTTCTCACAACACATCTAGATAAGTTCCCTGGGAGGTCTAGTTTCCAATATGGGGTCACTTGTGGGGGGTTTGTACTGTTTGGGTACATCAGGGGCTCTGCAAATGCAACGTGACGGCTGCAGACCAATCCATTTAAGTCTGCATTCCAAATGGCGCTCCTTCCCTTCCGAGCTCTGTCATGCGCCCAAACAGTGCTTCCCCCCCACATATGGGGTATCAGCGTACTCAGGACAAATTGGACAACAACTTTTGGGGTCCAATTTATTATGTTACCCTTGTAAAAATACAAAGCTGGGGGCTAAAAAATCATTTCTGTGAAAAAAAAGAGGAATTTTTATTTTCACGGCTCTGCGTTATAAACTGTAGTGAAACACTTGGGGGTTCAAAGCTCTCAAAACACATCTAGATAAGTTCCTTAGGGGGTCTACTTTCCAAAATGGTGTCACTTGTGGGGGGTTTCAATGTTTAGGCACATCAGGGGCTCTCCAAACGCAACATGGCGTCCCATCTCAATTCCAGTCAATTTTGCATTGAAAAGTCAAATGGCGCTCCTTCCCTTCCAAGCTCTGCCATGCGCCCAAACAATGGTTTACACCCACATATGGAGTATCAGCTTACTCAGGACAAATTGCACAACATTTTTTGCGGTCCAATTTCTTCTCTTACCCTTGGGAAAATAAAAAAATTGGGGGCGAAAAGATCATTTTTGTGAAAAAATATGATTTTTTATTTTTACGGCTCTGCATTATAAACTTCTGTGAAGCACTTGGTGGGTCAAAGTGCTCAACACACATCTAGATAAGTTCCTTAGGGGGTCTACTTTCCAAAATGGTGTCACTTGTAGGGGGTTTCAGTGTTTAGGCACATCAGGGGCTCTCCAAACGCAACATGGCGTCCCATCTCAATTCCAGTCAATTTTGCATTGAAAAGTCAAATGGCGCTCCTTCCCTTCCAAGCTCTGCCATGCGCCCAAACAATGGTTTACACCCACATATGGGGTATCAGCGTACTCAGGACAAATTGTACAACAACCTTTGGGGTCCATTTTCTCCTGTTACCCTTGGTAAAATAAAACAAATTGGAGCTGAAATAAATTTTGTGTGAAAAAAAGTTAAATGTTCATTTTTATTTAAACATTCCAAAAATTCATGTGAAACACCTGAAGGGTTAATAAACTTCTTGAATGTGGTTTTGAGCACCTTGAGGGGTGCAGTTTTTAGAATGGTGTCACACTTGGGTATTTTCTATCATATAGACCCCTCAAAATGACTTCAAATGAGATGTGGTCCCTAAAAAAAAATGGTGTTGTAAAAATGAGAAATTTCTGGTCAAATTTTAACCCTTATAACTCCCTAACAAACAAAATTTTGGTTCCAAAATTGTGCAGATGTAAAGTAGACATGTGGGAAATGTTACTTATTAAGTATTTTGCGTGACATATGTCTGTGATTTAAGGGCATAAAAATTCAAAGTTGGAAAATTGCGAAATTTTCAAAATTTTCGCCAAATTTCCATTTTTTTCACAAATAAACGCAAGTTATATAGAATAAATTTTACCACTAACATGAAGTACAATATGTCACGAGAAAACAATGTCAGAATCGCCAAGATCCGTCAAAGCGTTCCAGAGTTATAGCCTCATAAAGGGACAGTGGTCAGAATTGTAAAAATTGGCCCGGTCATTAACGTGCAAACCACCCTCGGGGCTTAAGGGGTTAATATTCTTCATTTCACCATACTTCAGCGCCTGCAAAAAACGTAAAATAAACCGTATACTAACTGTCCGCCGTAGTCCAATTAATAACGAGTGTCCCACGATGATCTCCCCTATAGAACAGTGACATCGGGTGATGTCACTGCTCTATAGGACCCTCAGTGACACACTGACAGGAGAAAATGGCTCCAGCAGTGCATCACTGAGGTTACCTTAGGACAAAGTCTCACTTTATGGCAATTGCTGCCTGGGAAAAATTCTCAACAGCAATGGCATAAAGTGAGACTAGGGACTATTTTCTCACAGGGGCGTAGGAATACATTGTGGGGAATATATTGTGGAAGGATACCTTCCTCCCCTCATTGTGTTCCTGGAGCCCCTAGAGAGCAGTCGCATCAGCAGATACTCCTGCTCTCCACGGGAGATTGTCGTGGGACACTCGTTTTAATTGGATTTCTGCGGATCAGGGAGTATATTGGTTGTTTATTATTTTAATATTTTTTACAGATGACAATGGCTTCTGGGATCAAGGTGACAAGTGATGGTGAGTATGTACTCTATGTTATATGTACTGTATGTATGTTGTATGTATGTACTGTATGTATTGTATGTGGCATGTTGCATGTCACATGTTGCATGATGCTGCATGTCATTGCATGTCGTCGCATGGTGCATGTCGTCGCATGGTGCATGTTGTCGCATGGTGCATGTTGTCGCATGGTGCATGTCGCCTCATGGTGCATGTCGCCTCATGGTGCATGTCACCTCATGGTGCATGTCACCTCATGGTGCATGTTGTCGCATGCCGTCGCATGGTGTATGTAGTCGCATGTCGGTGTATGTAGTCGCATGTCGGTGCATGTCGCATGGTGCACGTTGTCGCATGGTGCATGTAGTCGCATTGTGCATGTCGTCGCATGGTGCATGTCGTCGCATGGTGCATGTCGTCGCATGGTGCATGTCGTCGCATTGTGCATGTCGCATGTAGTCGCATGGTGCATGTCGTCTCATGGTGCATGTCGTCTCATGGTGCATGTCGTCGCATGGTGCATGTCGTCGCATGGTGCATGTCATATGTTGCATGTTGTCACATGTCACATGGTGTGTGTTGTACGTATGTATGTACTGTATATGTGTATTATTATTATTTTTTTTTTTACATTCAACACATTAGCTGGATGATGGGACTACTACTGTCCCATCATTGGCTAATGTGTCACTCACTGTCACTGTGGCAGGCAGAGCCCGATGGGACTTGTAGTCCCATCGGACGATGCCTGCACACACACACATACGCACACAAACACCACCCCACCCCCCGCAGCAGACCCAGCACATACCGGCGCCGGCACACAGAGCCCCGGCGCCGGCCACCCCCCCCCCACATACCGGCGCCGGCACGCAGAGCACCGGCCCCCACATATCGGCGCCGGCACGCAGAGCCCCGGCACGCACATACAAACCCCAGCGCCCGCACAATCAGATTCCCTGCCTAGCCCCGCCCGCCCCCAGCACAGCCCCACAGGCAGCCACGAGCCCCGCCCACAGCCCAGTCACTCTTGATGAGTGACCGCTGACTGTGAGGCTGGCTCACGCCTGCTGCTGACGTCACGTCAATTTCCAGAGTCTGGAAATTGACGTGACGTCGGCGGAAATAAGCGGCGGCTGCAGCCTGCGGGTCACGTGACCCGGACTCAGCCGCTGCTATAGCGCCGCTCACAGGCGAAAACGGCAACGGAAGGTATTTGCACAATTCATCAGGGGCCCCGGGGGGATACATTGGGGGGTTAATTGAAAGTAGTGGACAACCCCTTTAACCTCGAAGTGGAGTCCATATTAATGTTAAAGTATTCCCGAAATCTGTTGTGTAGAGAACCCCCAATAGTCTGAATCCAAAATGGGTTTAACCGCCATATGTTCTTGGTGACCAAGCCCTCCGTGCCTAACCTCAGTTGTACTCTTATGGGGCAATGATCCGACAGTTCATGGTAAATATTAAAACTCCTTTTCCAGAGATATCATTCACATTTACAACCGCCAAGTCAACTCTGGATAAAAAATGGTAAGGCCTCTTTCACACTTCCGTCTTTTCAGATCCGTTGCAATCCGTTTTTTTCCCAAAACAACGCATCCTGCAAATGTGCCCGCAGGATCCGTTTTTTTCCCATAGACTTGTATTAGCGACGGATGGCCACACGTCGCATCCATCGTGCGACGGATCCGTCGTGTTTTGGCGGACCGTTGTCTGGAAAAAACGTTCAATGTAACGTGTTTTGTCTGCGTCGAAAAAACATACAGCGTCGTATCCTGCGGCGTCCGTCGTTGGCTAGAATGAAAGCCTATGGGCGCAGGATCCGTTGCTGTCCGTCAAATGACGGAATCCAGCAACAGATTCCGTTTTTTTATACGGAGCATGCCTGGAAGGATTTCTATTCCTTTAATTTAACCTATTTTTCCTGCAGCTGCTGCATCGAAGGATCCGTCAAAAAACAGGATCCAGTGCATCCATTTTTCACAATCTGCACAGGATGTCTTTTCAACACTTTGACGGATTGTGACTGATTCTAAAAGACGGAAGTGTGAAAGGGGCCTTAGATGTTGAATAACAAGAGTATTGTTTGATATTGGGGTGTTTAGTGCAGCAAATATCCATCAACTCCAGCTCCGATAGTACGGTTGTCTCAGATATGGTTCCTGTATGAAATTTATCCCAGCACAGGTGTTATTACATATTGAAATCCCCCATCATGAGCAAAGGCATGTGTGGAAGTGTGGAGGAGAGTGAATATTCTTTTCAGCACCTCAACAGAGTAAGGGTACGGTCACACTCTGCAACTTTCCAACGATCACGACCAGCGATACAACCTGGCCGTGATCGTTGGAAAGTCGTTGAGTGGTCGCTGGGGAACTGTCACACAGACAGCTCTCCAGCGACCAACGATGCCGAAGGCCCCGGGTAACCAGGGTAAACATCGGGTTACTAAGCGCAGGGCCGCGCTTAGTAACCCGATGTTTACCCTGGTTACCATCGTAAAAGTAAAAAAACAAACAAACAGTACATACTCACATTCCGGTGTCCGTCAGGTCCCTTGCCGTCTGCTTCCCGCTCTGACTGAGTGCCGCCGTAAAGTGAAAGCAGATCACAGCGGTGACGTCACCGCTGCGCTCTGCTCTTACTTTACGGCCGGCAGTCAGTCAAAGCGGGAAGCAGACGGCAAGGGACCTGACGGACACCGGAATGTGAGTATGTACTGTTTGTTTGTTTTTTTACTTTTACGATGGTAACCAGGGTAAACATTGGGTTACTAAGCGCGGCCCTGCGCTTAGTAACCCGATGTTTACCCTGGTTACAAGCGAACGCATCGTTGGATCGGTGTCACACACACCGATCCAATGATGACAGTGGGAGATCCAGCGACGAAAGAAAGTTCCAAACGATCTGCTACGACGTACGATTCTCAGCAGGGTCCCTGATCGCTGCTGCGTGTCAGACACAGCGATATCGTATGGATATCGCTGGAACGTCACGGATCGTACCGTCGTAGCGTCAAAAGTGCCACTGTGAGACAGTACCCTAAGGTGGAGGGATATCAATGGCTGCTGTAAGGGTTGGGGTGTTACGTTTAGTACAAAATATAGAGACATAGCGACCCTCTGAGTCTACCATGACTTAATATAGTGTCACTTTAAGGTATTTTGTGTCACATAAGCACCTAAGTCACTTCAAATGTTATGTGGTCCCTAAAAGAAAAGTAAATTTTGCTGGAAAAAATGAAAAGTTGCTGATAAATGATTAGCCTTTCTCCCTTCCTAAAAAAACAAAAAAAGAGGTTTTAAAAACTATGCAAATGTAAAGTAAAGAAGACATATGGGAAATGTTATTTATTAACTATAGTGTGAGATAAAACTCTGATTTAAGGACATCAAACAAATCAAAGTTTGAAATGGGAGAAATGTTCTACCCTGTCAAATTTTATTTTAGATATTTTCAAAAATGAAAATCATACCGACCAAAATTTACCATCAATGTGAAGTACAATGCGTCATTGAAAAAAAAAACATTCTCAGAATCAGAGGGATATGTTGAAGCATTTCAGAGTTATTACCAGTTATACTAGTCAGATTTAAAAAATTAGGCCCAGTCATTAACGTACAAAGAGGCTCGGTCCAAAAGGATTAAAGGTGTTGGCAACTATTTGTTTTCTTAATAGATGGCCCATCTTTACGAAAGGCCATGAATATCTTATCCAGGGAGTGGGGCAGCAACAGATGTTCTCAGATTCGGCTACAACACAGAAGCGCCATCAGGTCTATAACAGCCAGGTTTTCAGATCCAGCAGTCTATGAATAAATGAGAGTTGTATCTGCAATACCCGTATGCAGCCACTATAGGTTTAGAGAGCTGTTTTCTGGCCTACACAGGTAATCGCTGATTGGCGAGTGTGTTGGGTGTCACAATATGACTTATCCTAAGGCTAGGCAGTCAAAAATAAGTAGCGGCCAACCTCTAACTTTAGACTTCTAGAGACAAGACTAGGCATTTGCTTTATAAATTGCATTGTCAGAAACATGGATAGGTTATAACTGAAGTTTCAATGTCAGGCATGTCAAATAAGCGACTGAGAAAAAATAATCAAGATAACTGGCAAATACCTGCTGGAATCTTTGTTTCCTTAGTAGCCGGTGTGGCCTTCATGCTACTCTGTGGTAAACTTTTTCTTGATTCACCGTTGTTGGGCATAAAAGTAGAAGATTTCCTGGCCGGTGTCTTTACCAAAGAATATTTGTGCTCATTGTCCTTTGTTGCTCCAGAAAACCTGAATAGGAAGCCAACATGAGAACTAACATACTAAACTTAGTATATTTGTCGGTTTATAAAAAGCACCCGATTATAAGATGCACCTAGATTTTAGAGAGGAAAATAAGAAAAAAATATTTTGAGCCAAATACTGTGCAAAAACCTTTAATAAAAAACAAAAATATTTTCTGTGGATGACACTGTTATGGAGGGATCTGTGAATTACAGTAGAGTGCCTACAGTATATTGTCACTACAACCCCCTCATCCTCATGAATACACCCACTTACTGTATACATGGATGTATTCTGAAAGATTAGGGAGGTTGTAAGAGAATGGTCAGCCATAATATACTGAACAGCCATGTTGGCTCTAGCAGCCATCTTGTGCAAAGTTAGAAACCAACTGATTATGCTTCTAAAAAGCTAATAAAATGTACTTCTGAAAGTCCTAGACAGATTAGAGACACCGGATAAGATCATAGCCATTAGAAGGTATAGCTGGCATACACATGGGTTAATTGGATCAGAAAAAGGGTAACATATGGTAATAAATAAGTGCATTTGTTGTGGTGATATTGGAAAATAGACATGTGATGTGATCAATGACAGTAGCTAAAAGGAACATGTAGATTAACGAGTTCTAATGGAGCTTGGGCAAAAAAGTCTCAAAGTCATTACACTTAACTATTGTTTTGTACTTGAATGTATGTATTTCTTCGCAGTATGATGTTATCATGTATACGCCCTTTTGTGGCAATGTGCTTTCTTTGTATCATGTATAAAAAGCCCGTTACTGTTGTTCGGTGCCATAACACCACCATCCTGCCGCCATGCCACACCATCTGCCGGGCTATGGCCAGAACATTGCCAGATGTCCCAGTGTCACTTTGCCTGTCTGGACTGATGTTCGTGCCAGCATGCTTTGTCTAACTGACTTTCCATGTGCTGTTCTGCTGCGAAATCTCGGAATAAACTTTAGTCCCAGCTTGATAAGATGATTGCCTACATATTTTTCTTGGCTCTTCCAGCGCTCAGTAAGGATTTTCTTACAGAGGTGGTAGTCACATTTGCAATAACCACTTTGGACACTACATTAAAGTGTATATTTACACAAAATATGGCTAGAACCCCCCATCATCCCTCAGAATATACCCACTGATACAGTATATTCTGAAGGATGATGGGGGTTGTTTGCTCACCTTTCCTAAAAGGATCTTGGACTTATGAGTACCGTAATTGCAACATTAAATAGTGTGCAGGGACAGATACGTGATTGGTGGAGGCAACTCAGCAATAGTTCCCTCCACCAATCACTATCAATCCCTGAGGAGGAGGAGAATCACTCTTCTCTCCCTCCTCAGCTTTAGGCCTTTCACACATCCTTGTCTCTGGTACGTGTGGTGACAGTTTTCACATGTACCGGAGACACTGACAAACGTAGACCCATTCAAATAAAAGGGTCTGTGGACATGTCAGTTAGTTTCCACGGACCATGTGTCCATGTGCCCCACACGTACACGTCTGTTTGTTTATTACCGTCAGCACGGGCGGCAAAACGTGAGACAAGCATCGGCACCGGGGAAGAAGAGCTACAGTAAGCGCTGTTCCCTGACGCTGAAGACGGCTCTCATCATTCTCCCTTGGCCTGCCAGCGCGAGCAGAGGAGGAAGATGAGAGTTATATTCAAGTCAAAACAATGACTGCAGGTGGGGGGCTTTTTGGACTATTACTCCCATCAACCTACACCTGCTGCCACTAATAACAGTGATGATGGGGATATTCCTCACCCGCCGCCCGCGATATATCTAAATGAATGAAAACCCCGGTGTGGGTTCCCCTGTAATTTTCTATAACCAGCCAGGCAAAACTCACAGCTGAGGGCTGCAATGCTCAGCAAGGTTGGTTATCAAGAATAGAGGGGTCCACACACCTTATTATTTAAATAAATGATTAAAAAAACAGTATGGGGTTCCCCCCCATTTTTCACAACCAGCCTTTCTAAAGCAGACAGCTGGGGGTTGTTATTCTCAGGCTGGTAAGGGGCCAATGACAAAGCCAGTACACCCCCCCTCCCCCCTGAGCCTTAAAAAAAAAGCAGCCCGCAGCTGCCCAGAAAAAAAAAAAAGTAGATGTGGGGTTTTGGGCTGGCTATGTCATAGTCCCCTTACCAGCCTGAGAACACCAGCCCCCAGCTGTCAGCTTTAGAAAGGCTGGTTGTAAAAAATGGGGGGGAAGCACATGCTGCTTTTTTTCATCATTTATTTAAATAATTAAAAATAAGGCATGGGGTTGATGTCACCTTTGTATTGTCTGGTGACATCAAGCCCACGGATTAGTTTTGGAGAAGCGTCTAAGACACCTATCCATTACTAATCCTATAGTTGTATTGTAAATAAAGACACAGACAGAATTAAGTCCTTTATTAGGAATAAAACAAAAAAGGTTTTACTTTTTTATTTAAAAATAAACAGTTATACTCAACTAATGCCTAGTTCCACTGAAGCCCTCAATCTCCAGTAATAAAAATAAAATAAAAACAAACAACAATATACCATACCTGCCTGTCGTTCTGTCCCATGCCATAATCCATATCTGGGGAAAAACAGTTATCAACCTGGACGGTGCCAAGATGCGGCCGTCCAGGCTGAAAACCACTGGTGAATGAGCTGCTGGGAGCTCAGCATCATTGACCAGTGGTGACATCAGTGGCCGGGCCGAGAGCTCCATCTGCGCCTACACCGCATCCATGGACATTTTCCTACAGACAGAGGCTGCTAGTCCTGAACGCGGTATGCCTCAATATTGTCAAACTAATCCAACGTACAATAGTGGATTTGGAAGTCCCTTACAACAACCAGAGATGACAAATAGGGCTTCAGAGAGGCGAAAGGAAGCAGTCCTTGAGAGGTATACTCGGATAGCTCTGAACAGACCCAACTTGTGGAGGGACTTCTCCAGAAGATGAACCGGAGAGAGACAGAGAAGGAAGGATGATGTCTTAATTAATGTGAAATGCAGAAACCACCTTAGGCAAGAAATAAGGAACAGGTCTGACAACTACCTTGTCCTGATGGAGAATCAGGAACGGAGAACGGCAGGCAGGACATTGCCGCTAACGCCACTTTCCATGACAGGAGAGAAGATGGAATGTTTTGAATGGGCTCAAAAGTAGCGCGCTGGAATGCGCCAAGGACAAGATTAAGATCCCATGGATCTATCGGGGGACGATAAGGAGGTGCCAGATGGGCGAGTCCTTGAAGAAAAGTCTTTACCTGGGAACGGGAAGCCAGATTTCCTTGGAAAAGAATTGACAGAGCGGAAACTTCACCCATAAGGGTACTGAGTGACAGACCAGAGTCAAGACCCGCTTGTAGAAAACAAAGGACGAAAGGAAAGGGAAAAAAACCAAAACAAACAAAAAAAAAAACACTACACCGAAAGAAGGCCTTCCTCTTGCCCTAATCATGGTCTAAATGACCTGATTGGAAAAACCTGCCTCCCTCAGGGCTGCAGCCTCAACGGCCATGCCGTTAAATTCAGACACTGAACTCTGGTGGAAAAGGGGGCCTTGTGAGAAGATCTGGACGGTCTGGAAGCCTACATACATACATATACACACTAGCTGAAGAGCCCAGCATTGCCTGGGCATAGTAAATATCTGTGGTTAGTTATAGCACCTCACTTCTCTTATTTTCACATCACGACTCTCATTTTCCCACTTATTCCAAAGACATACTGATAGGGAATTTAGATTGTGAGCCCCATCGGGGACAGCGATGATAATATGTAAAACTGTAAAGCGCTGCGTAATATGTTAGCGCTATATAAAAATAAAGATTATTATTATTATTATTACACCTCTCATTTTCCCCCTCACTCCTCTCATTCCCCCTAAGGCCATGTTCACACGATCCTTTTTTTGATCCTTTTTTTTTCAGGTCCTTTTTCCATGCAGGGTACAGTCCAATGTTACTCTATGGAAAACAAAAACCGCTGTGCCCACTATCCTTTTTTTCTCAGGCAAATCCGCGAGGATTTGCCTGCAGAAAAAAAGAAGTACCATGTCACTTCTTTCTGCGGATTCAGCTCCTGTTTTCAACAGGCACCAATAGGAAAGTGCTGTTGAAAACCCGCAGAGGAATCTGCAGAAGAAACTGCAGGAAAATCAGCAGTGCAGTTTTGCACTGCGGGTTTTCCAAATCAGGACCTGAAAAAAAAAGGATCAAAAAAAGGATCGTGTGAACATGGCCTAACACTTGTCATTTCGACCTCACATCTGTCATTTTCCGATCACTCCACTATTTTCCCCTCACTCCTCATTTTGCACTCTCACCTTTTCCCCTCACATCTCTCATTTTCCCCTCAGTATATACATGTTTGTCATCTCCCTTATACAGTTATATGAAAAAGTTTGGGCACCCCTATTAATCTTAAGCTTCATGTTTTATAAAAATTGTTTTTTTTTGCAACAGCTATTTCAGTTTCATATATCTAATAACTGTTGGACACAGTAATGTTTCTGCCTTGAAATGAGGTTTATTGTACTAACCGAAAATGTGCAATCTGCATTCAAACAAAATTTGACAGGTGCATAAGTATGGGCACCTCACCAGAAAAATGACATTAATATTTAGTAGATCCTCCTTTTGCAAAAATAACAGCCTCTAGTCGCTTCCTGTAGTTTTTAATGAGTTCCTGGATGAAGGTATTTTTGACCATTCCTCTTTACAAAACAATTCCAATTCAGTTAAGTTTGACGGTCGCCGAGCATGGACAGCCCTCTTCAAATGATCCCACAGATGTTCAATGATATTCAGGTCTGGGGACTGGGATGGCCATTCCAGAACAGTGTAATTGTTCATCTGCATGAATGCCTGAGAAGATTTGGAGCGGTGTTTTGGATCATTGTCTTGCTGAAAGATCCATCCCCTGTGTAACTTCAACTTTGTCACTGATTCATGAACATTATTGTCAAGAATCTGCTGATACTGAGAGGAATCCATGCGTCCCTCAACTTACAAGATTCCCGGTGCCGGCACTGGCCACACAGCCCCAAAGCATGATGGAACCTCCACCAAATTTTACTGTGGGTAGCAAGTGTTTTTCTTGGAATGCTGTGTTTTTTTTGCCGCCATGCATAACGCCTTTTTGTATGACCAAACAACTCAATCTTGGTTTCATCAGTCCACAGGACCTTCTTCCAAAAGGAAATTGGCTTCTCCAAATGTGCTTTTGCATACCTCAGCCGACTCTGTGGCGTGCTTGCAGAAACGGCTTCTTTTGCATCACTCTCCCATACAGCTTCTCCTTGTGCAAAGTGCATTGTATAGTTGACCGATGCAGCGACACCATCTGCAGCAAGTTGATGCTGCAGCTTTCTGGAGGTGGTCTGAGGATTGTCCTTGACTGATCTCATCATTCTTCTTCTCTGCCTTTCTGATGTTTTTCTTGGCCTGCCACTTCTGGCCTTAACAAGAACTGTACCCGTGTTCTTCTATTTCCTTACTATGTTCCTCACAGTGGAAATTGACAGGTTAAATCTCTGAGACAGCTTTTTGTATCCTTCCCCTGAACAACTATGTTGAATAATCTTTATTTTCAGATCATTTGACAGTTGTTTTGATGAGCCCATGATGCCACTCTTCAGAGGAGATTCAAACAGGAGAACAACTTGCAAGTGGCCACTTTAAGTAGCTTTTCTCATGATTGCATATGCCTGGCTATGAAGTTCAAAGCTCAATGAGGTTACAAAACCAAAAAAAAGTGCTTTAGTAAGTCAGTAAAAAGTAGGTAGGAGTATTTAAAACAAGAAAATGATAAGGGTGCCCATACTTATGCACCTGTCAAATTTTGTTTGAATGCAGATTGCACATTTTCTGTTAGTACAATAAACCTCATTTTAAGGCAGAAACATTACTGTGTCCAACAGTTATTAGATATATGAAACTGAAATGGCTGTTGCAAAAAAAAAACAAAAAACAATTTTTATAAAACATGAAGCTTAAGATTAACCCCTTCATGACCCAGCCTATTTTGGCCTTAATGACCTTGCCGTTTTTTGCAATTCTGACCAGTGTCCCTTTATGAGGTAATAAGTCAGGAACTCTTAAACGGATCCTAGCGATTCTGAGATTGTTTTTTCGTGACATATTGGGCTTCATGTTAGTGGTAAATTTAGGTCAATAATTTCTGAGTTTATTTGTGAAAAAAACGGAAATTTGGCAAAAATTTTGAAAATTTCGCAATTTTCACATTTTGAATTTTTATTCTGTTAAACCAGAGAGTTATGTGACACAAAATAGTTAATAAATAACATTTCCCACATGTCTACTTTACATCAGCACAATTTTGGAAACAAATTTTTTTTTTGTTAGGAAGTTATAAGGGTTAATATTTGACCAGTGATTTCTCATTTTTACAACAAAATTTACAAAACCATTTTTTTTAGGGACCACCTCACATTTGAAGTCAGTTTGAGGGTTCTATATGGCTGAAAATACCCAAAAGTGACACCATTCTAAAAACTGCACCCCTCAAGGTGCTCAAAACCACATTCAAGAAGTTTATTAACCCTTCAGGTGTTTCACAGCAGCAGAAGCAACATGGAAGGAAAAAATGAATATTTAACTTTTTAGTCACAAAAATGATCTTTTAGCGAATTTTTTTTTATTTTCCCAAGGGTAAAAGGAGAAACTGGACCACGAACGTTGTTGTCCAATTTGTCCTGAGTACGCTGATACCTCATATGTGGGGGTAAACCACTGTTTGGGCGCACGGCAGGGCTCGGAAGGGAAGGATCGCCATTTGACTTTTTGAATGAAAAATTGGCTCCAATCTTTAGCGGACACCATGTCGCGTTTGGAGAGCCCCCGTGTGCCTAAACATTGGAGCTCCCCCACAAGTGACCCCATTTTGGAAACTAGACCCCCCAAGGAACTTATCTAGAAACATAGTGAGCACTTTAAACCCCCAGGTGCTTCACAAATTGATCCGTAAAAATGAAACAGTACTTTATTTTCACAAAAAAATTATTTTAGCCTCAATTTTTTCATTTTCACATGGGCAACAGGATAAAATGGATCCTAAAATTTGTTGGACAATTTCTCCTGAGTACGCCGATACCTCATATGTGGGGGTAAACCACTGTTTGGGTGCACGGCAAGGCTCGGAAGGGGAGGCGTGCCATTTGACTTTTTGAATGGAAAATTAGCTCCAATCGTTAGCGGACACCATGTCGCGTTTGGAGAGCCCCTGTGTGCCTAAACATTGGAGCTCCCCTACAAGTGACCCCATTTTGGAAACTAGACCCCCCAAGGAACTTATCTAGATGCATAGTGAGCACTTATAACCCCCAGGTGCTTCACAGAAGTTTATAACGCAGAGCCGTGAAAATAAAATATAATTTTTCTTTCCTCAAAAATGATTTTAGCCCAGAATTTTTTATTTTCCCAAGGGTAATAGGATAAATTGGACCCCAAATGTTGTTGTCCAGTTTGTCCTGAGTACGATGATACCCCACATGTGGGGGTAAACCACTGTTTGGGCGCACGGCAGGGCTCGGAAGGGAAGGCACGCCATTTGGCTTTTTGAATGGAAAATTAGCTCCAATCATTAGCGGACACCATGTCGCGTTTGGAGAGCCCCTGTGTGCCTAAACATTGGAGCTCCCGCACAAGTGACCCCATTTTGGAAACTAGACCTCCCAAGGAACTAATCTAGATGTGTGGTGAGCACTTTGAACCCCCAAGTGCTTCACAGAAGTTTATAACGCAGAGCCGTGAAAATAATGTGTTTCCTTTCCTCAAAAATATTTTTTTAGCCCAGAATTTTTTATTTTTGCAAGGGTAACAGGAGAAATTGGACCCCAAAAGTTGTTGTCCAGTTTCTTCTGAGTACGCTGATACCCCATATGTGGGGGTAAACCACTGTTTGGGCACATGCCGGGGCTCGGAAGGGAAGTAGTGACGTTTTGGAATGCAGACTTTGATGGAATGGTCTGCGGGCATCATGTTACGTTTGCAGAGCCCCTGATATGCCTAAACAGTAGAAACCCCCCACAAGTGACCCCATTTTGGAAACTAGACCCCCCAAGGAACTTATCTAGATGTGTGATGAGCACGTTCAACCCCCAAGTGCTTCACAGAAGTTTACAACGCAGAGCCGTGAAAAAAAAAAAATCATTTTTCTTTCCTCAAAAAAGATGTTTTAGCAAGCAATTTTTTATTTTCACAAGGGTAACAGGAGAAATTGGGCCCCAATATTTGTTGCCCAGTTTGTTGTGAGCGTGCTGGTACCCCATATGTGGGGGTAAACCACTGTTTGGGCGCACGTCAGGGCTCGGAAGGGAAGTAGTGACATTTGAAATGCAGACTTTGATGGAATGGTCTGCGGGCATCACGTTGCATTTGCAGAGCCCCTGATGTGCCTAAACAGTGGAAACCCCTCAATTCTAACTTCAACACTAACCCCAACACACCCCTAATCCTAATCCCAACTGTAGCCATAACCCTAACCCCAACACACCCCTAACCACAACCCTAACCCCAACACACCCGTAACCCTAATTCCAACCCTAATCCTAACCTTAATCCCAACCCTAACCCTAATCCCAACCCTAACCACAACTGTAACCCCAACACACCCCTAACCCTATCCGTAACCCTAACCACAAGCCTAATCTTAACCCTATTTCCAACCCTAGCCCTAATTCCAACCCTAACCCTAAGGCTATGTGCCCACGTTGCGGATTCGTGTGAGATTATTACGCACGATTTTTGAAAAATCTGCAGGTAAAAGGCACTGCGTTTTACCTGCGGATTTACAGCAGATTTCCAGTGTTTTTTTGTGCGGATTTCACCTGCGGATTCCTATTGAGGAACAGGTGTAAAACGCTGCGGAATCTGCACAAAATTGACATGATGCGGAAAATACAACGCGTTTCCGCACGGAATTTTCAGCACCATGGGCACAGCGGATTTGGTTTTCCATAGGTGTACATGGTACTGTAAACCTGATGGAAAACTGCTACGAATTTGCAGCGGCCAATCCGCTGCGGATCCGCGGCCAATCCGCTGCGGATCCGCGGCCAAATCCGCACTGTGTGCACATGCCATAACCCTACCCCTACCCGTAACCCTAACCCTACCCCTAGTTCTAACCCTAGTTCTAACCCTAACCCTAGTGGAAAAAGAAAAAAAAATATTTTCTTTATTTTATTATTGTCCCTACCTATGGGGGTGATAAAGGGGGGGGTTATTTATTATTTTTTTTATTTTGATCGCTGTGATAGAACCTTACCACAGCGATCAAAATGTACTTCTAACGAATCTGCCGGCCGGCAGATTCGGCGGGCGCATTGCGCATGCGCCCGCCATTTTGGAAGATGGCGGCGCCCATGAAGAAGACGGACCGACACCGGGAGCCTCGGTAAGTATAAGGGGGGGGAGATCGGGGCACGGGGGGGGGGGGGGGGGGGGGGGGGGGGGGGCGTCGGAGCACGGGGGGGGGGGGGGGGGGTATAGGGGGGTGACATAGGAGCACGGGGGGGGGGGGGGGTTTGGACAGGAGGACGGGGGAGCGGAGCACAGGACGGAGGGGACTACAGGACGGAGGGGACTACGGGACAGTTCGGTGGCTTGGGGGGGGCGATCGGTGGGGTGGGGGTCACTTCAGTATTTCCAGCCATGGCCGATGATATTGCAGCATCGGCCATGGCTGGATTGTAATATTTCACCAGTTTTTTTAGGTGAAATATTACAAATCGCTCTGATTGGCAGTTTCACTTTCAACTGCCAATCAGAGCGATCGTAGCCCAAGGGGGGGGGGGAGTGAAGCCACCCCCCCTGGGCTGAAGCACCACTCCCCCTGTCCCTGCAGATCGGGTGAAATTGGAGTTAACCCTTTCACCCGATCTGCAGGGACGCGATCATTCCATGACGCATACGCTGCGTCACAGGTCGGATTGGCACCGACTTTCATGACCCAGCGTATGCGTCAAAGGTCGGGAAGAGGTGCCCAAACATTTTCATATAACTGTATACAGTAGACACCTGTATGTCATCTCCTGTATATAGTATATACCTGTATGTCATCTCCTCCTGTATATTGTATATACCTATGTGTCATCTCCTCCTATATATAGTATATACCTGTATGTCATCTCCTGTATAGAGTATATACTGTACCTGTATGTCATCTCCCCTGTATATAGTATATACCTGCTGTATGTCATCTCCTCCTCTATATACCTATGTGTCAACTCCTCCTGTATATTGTATATACCTATGTGTCATCTCCTCCTGTATATAGTATATACCTGCAAGTCATCTCCTCCTGTATATAGTATATACCTGTGTGTCATCTCCTCCTATATATAGTATATACCTGCAAGTCATCTCCTGTATATAGTATATACCTGTGTGTCATCTCCTCCTGTATTAGACCTCATTCACACATTATTTGGTCAGTATTTTTACCTCAGTATTGGTAAGCTAAATTGGCTGCCTGATAAATCCCCAGCCAACAGGAAGCCCTCTCCCCTGGCAGTATATATTAGCTCACACATACACAATAGACAGGTCATGTGACTGACAGCTGCCGTATTTCCTATATGGTACATTTGTTGCTCTTGTAGTTTGTCTGCTTATTAATCAGATTTTTATTTTGAAGGATAATACCAGACTTGTGTGTTTTAGGGCGAGTTTCATGCGTCATGTTGTGTGTGTTGAGTTTTGTGTGGCGACATGCGTGTAGCAACTTTTTGTGTGTCGAGTTGCATGTGACAGGTTAGTGTAGTAAGTTGTGTGCAGCAAGTTTTGCGCATGGCGAGTGTGGTATGCACCGTCGCAGCTACAGCCACAAAATACAGGAGGACATGACATACAGGTACATACTATATACAGGGGAGATGACACACAGGAATATACTATATACAGAAGGAGATGACTTAGGCTAGGTTCACATTGCGTTAATGGCAATGCGCTGACGGCATCCGTTACATAGCGGCACTAACGGTATGTAATGGATGCGTTAGCGCACCCATTAACTGCCATTATGTAGCGCATCGCTAACGCATGTCATAATCGGCATGCGTTAGCGATGTGCAACGTTTTCGGGTCAATCACCGCTAGCACAGATGGAGCATCTGCGCGATCGCATAAC